>NC_135447.1:16544383-16824383 GCF_051991255.1 Vanacampus margaritifer | reverse complement strand
AAAGTAAATTTATTCTTTCATTGTTTGTTTTTTTAATCCATATATTTTATATAAAGGACTATGTAAACTAGTGAGCAAATTATTTAATAATACATTTAAAAAAAAAAAAACTTAATTCTATACTGTTATTTATACGTTACCATAAAGGGATGCAGTTTATACAGTGATGTGAATTTTGGACCATATCGCTCAGCCGTATTTGCGACTTTATAAAGTGGCAAATGTGCGAGAGAAAAAACTCTTACAACTTACAACAAATACACGTAGCGTAGCTATATTCTAATGTGAGGATTTGTTGGTGGTTAATGGGATGAAAAGGCAGGATGGAGACATATTCATTCTTAATTTAAACTTTATTTGCCATACACAGCAGCTAGAGCAACAACACTTCCTGATCAGCTGACTAGCACTAGCCAATCAGAATCTAGCATACTTTAGGTAAATGCAAGTGAATGACGGAGAGCAGCAGATTCGATACATCAATTTAGCTACTTGTACAAAAGAATACCAAAATGTATGAATGTGTAAATAATAATCACTTATTTTTCAACCTAAATAAACACAATGTTAAAAATTGTCATGCAACAACAAATGTAAAACATAAAACAACATACCCAAAAAATATATTTTTCAAGTACAATACTGTAAGTGTTCATGCAATCTACGACAAAGATGAGATGCTAAGTCAAGTGGCGGTACACGATCGAAACACAGGAGGGGAGGAGGGAGAGAGGGAGCAAGTGTGCCTGTGGCTATTGTGAAATGCCTGTTATCTGATTGACCAGACTGCAGCAGTGTATAAAAGAGCCAAACTGAAACTAAACCACTAGATCGATATTAAGGTGTCAGTATCTATCTGATATCGATACTGACTTGGTATCGATAATATCGCTATTTGGATCGATCCTCCCACCACTATTGGTTAGTTAGTCAGCTGATAGGGGTTCAGGAAGTTGTTGCTCTAGCTGCCGTACATGACGAGTTAAGTTTAAATAAAGAATGAATCCATCTCCATCCTGCCTTTTCATTTTATAAACAGTGTCCCATTAACCACCAACAAATCCTCACATTAGACTATAGCTACGCTACGTGTATTTCTCGTAACTTTTTGAGTTTTTTTCTTGCAAGGTTTGTTCTCTGAATATTACCCCCACCCCCAACCCCCACCCCCCTCCCACACACACACACGCACACACTTCTGAAAACAAAGCATTTGTACGTAGCCTTAATACGCCATAGTAATAGTGAAAAAAAGAATTAATTGGACATTTACATTTCTTGGGATAGGTTATACAGCATGTTAATAAATGAAACTGGCAACATCATTGTTAGGAAAGTTCATTTTGTGAACTAGTTCAAAGTTCAGCTCACAGATTTGAATATGAACTACTTCAGTTCATAGTTCATAACTGATTTTTTTTTTAACAAAGTTCATCAGTACAAAAATGAACTAGTTCATAGTTCTTTTTGTCAAATGTGTGCTTTGGCTCAATACAGGTTGAGAAACACTATGTGGAGAGGCACTGACTGTCCAAAAACTCGATTATATCAGCGTGATCGATCCAATATGGTTGTCAAGATAAATTTTGGCAACAATGATCGCAGTTTTCGGACGGTAGGCGATTTTTAGTTTTCATACATTACGCATTTAGACCACAAGTCTCAAACTCGGGTCCTCGAGGGCTGCAGTCCTAGATGTTTTAGATGTTTCACTCCTCCAACACACCTGATTCAAGCAATCAGGATCGTTATCAGGCTCCTGCAGAGCTTGTTAATAGCTGATCATTTGAATCAGGTGTGTTGGAGGAGGGGAAATAATTAAAACATGCGGCCCGTGAGGACCCGAGTTTGAGACCTGTGGTTTCGACTGTCCCTGGCAAAATCACAGAAAAAAGGAGGAACATTTTACATTGGGGTTGGTGCTCAGCAACGAAAGACCCATTTGAACCCATTTTGTTAAAAACAAACAAACAACAACAGGAGCCACAAACCAGCTGGGTTGTTTGAAGTGATATGTGAGCACATAGCCATAAAATCTCCAAATAATATTTGTCAAATTGAGTTACAATAACTTAATACAATCAAAATGTTTAAGTTCAAGTTTAATGGCTCAGTAGTAATCGAATGAGTTGTGGCTTGATGATACATCTTCAAGGAGCAAGTAGGCATCTTCACAAATCACTTCACTTTGGGCTATTAATAATAACATAAGTTTTAACAGGCCTACTTGATTATGTTCAAACCGTTCACAAGACTGCTTGTTATTTGCTGGTAAATGTTTTGGGGTTTTTTCACAGGATAATGCTGAGCAACAACGCCCTTGAGAGTCTTGCTTGATTTCGTTTCACAGCGAATCCATTTTATTTTAATTGATGCGACCGGCTTGTTTTATTCATGAGTTTGTTTCCCTGTTGTAAGAGCAAACAATAAAATCAGTGCTTGACGTACAATTTGTACATCAATGAAATCATCGTAGACAGTGGAGCAGTGAAATTGTGTCTTACCATTTAATTGAGGATTTTTATTTGATTTATGAGTCTAAATCAATCGTTTTTAACCTTGTGGAGGTACTAAATCTCACCTTCGCACATGGAAAAATAAAATGACCACCCGACCCAATCTGTAGAAGAAAACACAATAAACATTTACTACAAATGAATGAGACTGTTGCTTTACTAAGACAAGCTAAAAAATGTGCGGCTTCATCTTGGCAAGTGTCACTCGTATCATTTTCACAAGTCTGTTCCTTTTCTTCGTTTTTAAGGCCACCATCCTCGCAAAGATGCTTTATAACAAATGGTGATAGAGCGTACACTAGGATTTCTTGACACCAAAAAGTTGAGTGTTTTTCATTTAAAGAGTTGTGAAAGGGACACACATACACACAGTTTTGACCTTCCCTGAAGCCCTGAGATTGACTTACCGACGCCCTAAGGTTCCATCAAACGACAACATCAAACAACCACTGCTAGCAATTACTCGATGAAATGACAACTTCAGACCGTTTCACTTGTTACATGTATACACTATTTAAAGTTTAGAGTTTTCAAGTTGAGTTAAAAATTGTTAGTTCATTTGTTTTGGTAAGTGCACACCTCTGGTCTGGGTAGTAAAACTTAACATTAGCTTGATAAACACATCCTAATATGGTCTTGACAGACCTTCATTTGCCAGCCAGGTGTACTCAGACTAAATATCAGGATAAAATCCTCAGACCAAATGCTGCCTAGTGGGCATTGGACTTACAAAGACTCTCAATCCTCAACCTCATGTGTGTCACACCGCGGTGAGGGTGTCTTGTCATTTCCTGTTTTATTGTGAAAAGTCTGACTCCTCTCGTTTCAGGTCACTTGCCCTTCCTCGTGTGGTGTCTGTGTCAACCCTGATCCCTGATTGTTTCCACCCGTTCCCCATTACCCTCATGTGTTAAATAGTCTGCGTTTTCCCTGTCTTGTGCCGAAGTGTTTTCGTTTGAGCCACTGAAGCCTGCCATAGACCACAGCCTTGATACCCAATTGCCTTGTTGCCTTTATTGCCTTGTCTTGTGAGAGAATCTTTGTTTGTAATTTTGTATAGCTTAGTTTTGTTTAGTCATAGAGTGATTTTTGTTTTTGAATGTAGTTTTGAACTTCCTCCCTTTTGGAGCGCTTTCAGTTAATGTTTGTATAGTCTTTATTTTCTCCCTCTCATCGAAGAGCTTTTGTTTTGTTAATTAAAAGCTGCTTTACCCTCCACCTCTTCCTCTGCGTCTGAGTCCAAAAACAGCCTCGTTGTGTCAGAACACTTCGGCCAGCATGGACTCAGCAGAGAGAGAGCAATTGATCGCAGCTTTGCGGGCTCAGGATGCCCGTCTACGCCGACAGGAGGAGTTTCAGACCGCCATGGCAACGCAAATGACCGAGCTTTCAGCTCAGATTCCGGGCGCTCGAAGTCGCACCAATAGCCCTCCGTCCGAGCCAGAGACTCAAGCTACCTTGCCGATCCCACCCGTGCCATATACCGGATCGGGGATCAAGTTAGCTTCTCCTGAGCAATTCTCTGGAGAGCCAGGACAATGCCAGGCCTTTTTAACAGACTGTGACATTCATTTTGAGTACTCCCCCCAGGCTTTTCCCACAGATCGTTCACGGGTGGCTTTCATGATTTCTCACCTGACTGGAAGAGCCAGAGCCTGGGCCACGGCAGAGTGGGCCCGCTGTTCCCCACTCTGCAGCTCCGCCCCGAAATTCCGAGCCGCTCTTCAGGAAGTCTTTGACCCAGCCTGTTCCGACCGGGAAAAGGCCCGGCAGCTAAGCAGTCTGATCCAAGGAAGGGACTCCGTGAGTGACTATGCCATACGCTTCCGCACTCTTGCGGCAGAGAGTGGCTGGAACACCACGGCGCTCTACGTCGTTTTTCTCAAGGGCCTGGCAACGTCCATCCAGGAGCTTCTCGTCGCAGTCGATCTTCCACCGGATTTGGACTCCCTCATCGCCCTGGCCATACGGACGGATCATCGGCTGCAGGAGGTGACGCAGAGCCGTGCTCGCCGGACCAGGACAATGGAGGGCTTCCCGCGCTTCCCAACATCAGGGGGGTCAGCTCCTCTCGGATCCCTGTCAGTTCAGCGCCAACCAGCTCCCGCGCAACCAGAGGAAGAGCCCATGCAACTGGGCAGAGCGCGGATCTCGCTGGAGGAGAGACGGCGTCGACAGCGGGAAGGGCTGTGTTTCTACTGCGGGAACCGAGATCATCTCGTGGTCGCCTGCCCAGCCAAAAGGACCCAAGAGGTGAGTCAAGTCACGACTCTGGCGGCGGTTCCACGAAGACTCACGTCAGTAAGGATCAATCATCACACCACTCCCACAGACCTCTATGCCCTGATAGATTCTGGGGCCGACGAGAGCCTAATTGACTGGGGGCTGGTGAGACATTTAGGAGCCAAGACTGAGCCGCTAATCAAGCCCATTGAGGCTAGGGCACTGAATGGAAGTGAACTATTCATTATTACGCACATCACAGAACCCATCCAGCTCCAAGTCGGCAAACATAAGGAGCACCTAGTTTTTCACGTTTTTCAGTCTCCTTCACGGACCCTGGTCCTAGGACACCCCTGGTTGTGTGAACACAATCCCCATGTAGACTGGGTAACTGGCGAAGTTCGGGGATGGGGAAAGAATTGTGGGAGCCATGGGATTGGTTCATCAAACCGAGAAGTAGACATCACCACGGTTGATCACATTTCTGTCAAATCCTTCACAGACGCAGAATACCCGAATTTGAGCACCGTGCCTCCATGCTACCATCACCTCCAGGAGATCTTCAGCAAGACCAAGGCCATGTCGCTCCCACCCCATCGTGCCTATGACTGTGCCATAGAACTGATTCCTGGATCCACCATTCCCAAGGGACGCCTATATTCTGTTTCAGGACCAGAGAATCCCTTAGGGATTACATCGAAACTTCCCTGAAGGTTGGACTGATTCGTCCTTCCTCATCACCAGCGGGAGCAGGTTTCTTTTTTGTGGGGAAGAAAGACGGTTCCTTACGGCCATGTATAGACTATAGCCCCCTTAATGACATTACGATAAAGAACCGCTACCCTCTTCCTCTCATGTCCTCCGTCTTTGAAAATCTCCAACAAGCCACGATCTTTACTAAATTGGACTTGCGCAACGCCTACCACCTCATTAGGATCCGAGAGGGGGATGAGTGGAAGACAGGGTTCAATACACCTAGTGGCCATTATGAATACCTGGTCATGCCCTTCGGACTCACTAACGCTCCTGCGGTTTTCCAGGCCATGATCAATGACGTGTTGAGAGACTTTCTGGACCAGTTTGTATATGTTTATTTAGACGACATACTCGTATACTCGACAGATCTAGCCACTCATCAGATCCATGTTTCCAAGGTTCTTCAAAGACTGCTGGAGCACAAACTGTATGTTAAGGCCGAGAAATGCGTCTTTCATGCTGAAACCGTCTCTTTTTTGGGGTTTTGTCATAGCCCCGGGGAGGGTTCAGATGGACCCGGCTAAAACTAGGGCCGTGACGGAGTGGCCCACTCCTGTTAGCCGCAAGAAGGTTCAGCAGTTCCTCGGGTTCGCAAACTTCTACAGACGCTTCATCACAGAGGGTTCAGCGCAATAGCTGCCCCTCTGCATGTCCTCACCTCCACTCTGGTGAGGTTCAGTTGGTCACCGGCGGCTGAAGCCGCTTTTGAAGCACTCAAGAAACGATTTGTCACAGCTCCGATCCTCATAGTACCAGATCCACAGCGGCAATTCATGGTGGAAGTGGATGCGTCCAATGAGGGGATCGGAGCTGTCCTGTCTCAACGTGCAGAGAAGGATGGAAAGATGCACCCCTGCGCATTCTTTTCACGACGATTATCCAAGGCCGAGCGGAACTATGACGTTGGAGACAAAGAGCTTCTGGCCGTCAAGCTTGCTCTGGAAGAGTGGAGGCACTGGCTTGAGGGGGCAAAGCATCCATTCGTGGTCTGGACCGATCACAAGAACCTGGAATACATACGCAAAGCCAAGAGACTCAAATCACGCCAGGCCAGATGGGCACTGTTCTTCAACCGGTTTTCCTTCTCTCTCACTTACAGGCCGGGGTCTCAAAACGTCAAACCCGACGCCCTGTCCCGTCTCTACGACCCTGAGCCTGTAACTAAGGAACCAGAGACCATCCTTTCGCCGGACTGTGTGATTGGAGCCGTGACATGGCAAATCGAGAGGGAAGTGAAACAAGCCAACGGTGAGGCAACCCCACCAAAAGGGTGCCCGGCGAATAGACTTTTTGTTCCAGAGCAGCTGCGCCCACAGGTGATCCATTGGGGTCACACCTCGCTTCTATCCTGTCATCCGGGAGTTCGACGGACAATTTACGCCATCTCCCGGCGTTTCTGGTGGCCTTCCATGGAGCCGGAGGTCCGGGAGTACATCGAGGCCTGCTCGGTATGTGCTCGAAACAAGACATCCACCAGATCGCGCATGGGTCTGCTACAGCCTCTTCCCATTCCTTCCAGACCATGGGCAGAAATTTCCCTGGATTTTGTCACGGGACTTCCTCTCTCCAAAGGAAAGACCACCGTTCTCACAGTAGTCGACCGATTTTCTAAGATGGTCCGATTCTTAGCCTTGTCAAAGCTTCCCTCAGCCAAGGAAACGGCTGAGGTCATGATTAAACACGTTTTTCGAGTTTACGGGTTCCCTAGAGACATTGTGTCGGATCGGGGGCCCCAGTTTGTGTCACGCTTTTGGAAGGAATTTTGCCGCCTAATAGGCGCCAAAGCCAGCCTAACCTCAGGGTACCACCCTGAGGCTAACGGTCAGTCGGAACGTCTCAACCAGCAGCTGGAAACCGGTTTACGGTGCCTTGTCTCTCAGAACCCGGCATCGTGGAGCAAACACCTGGTCTGGGTTGAGTTTGCCCATAACTCCCTGCCCACCTCTGCCACTGGACTCACCCCCTTCAAATGCGTTTTTGGATACGACCCTCCTTTTTTTTCTAACCTAGAGTCTGAGGCCTCTGTTCCCTCAGCCCATGCCTTGGTCCGTCGTTGCCATCGCGTCTGGGCAGCCGCTCGGCAGGTTCTGGAGCGCCAGAGGGACAGAGGCAAGTGAGCAGCGGATCGGAAAAGGAGACCTGCTCCAGTATACCAGCCAGGGAACAAAGTGTGGTTGTCAGCCAAACATCTGCATTTAAAGGTGCCATGCCAAAAGTTGGCGCCTCGGTTTGTGGGCCCATACCCCATCTCCAAGGTGATCAACCCAGCCGCGGTCCGTCTTCGCCTGCCTTGGTCTCTGCGTGTTCACCCAACGTTCCACGTAAGCCAAGTCAAGCCAGTCAGGGAGAGTTCTCTGGTTCCGGCTCCTACGCCCCCGCCGCCTCCTGTGATTGGTGGATGGGGGGCCCGTCTACAAAGTCAAGCGATTGCTGGCCGTCCGCAAGCGGGGCCGGGGCAGGCAGTTCTTGGTGGACTGGGAGGGGTATGGGCCCGAGGAAAGACAGTGGATACCTTCCCGCTTCATCATGGATGACTCTCTAATTGAAGACTTTTTTAGGGATCATCCTGACCAGCCTGGGCCGTCAGGAGTCGGCCGTAGGGGGAGGGGTACTGTCACACCGCGGTGAGGGTGTCTTGTCATTTCCTGTTTTATTGTGAAAAGTCTGACTCCTCTCATTTCAGGTCACTTGCCCTTCCTCGTGTGGTGTCTGTGTCAACCCTGATCCCTGATTGTTTCCACCCGTTCCCCATTACCCTCATGTGTTAAATAGTCTGCGTTTTCCCTGTCTTGTGCCGAAGTGTTTTCGTTTGAGCCACTGAAGCCTGCCATAGACCACAGCCTTGATACCCAATTGCCTTGTTGCCTTTATTGCCTTGTCTTGTGAGAGAATCTTTGTTTGTAATTTTGTATAGCTTAGTTTTGTTTAGTCATAGAGTGATTTTTGTTTTTGAATGTAGTTTTGAACTTCCTCCCTTTTGGAGCGCTTTCAGTTAATGTTTGTATAGTCTTTATTTTCTCCCTCTCATCGAAGAGCTTTTGTTTTGTTAATTAAAAGCTGCTTTACCCTCCACCTCTTCCTCTGCGTCTGAGTCCAAAAACAGCCTCGTTGTGTCAATGTGGCCTGAGTCCGTCAGCAGTTCCTAGATGACATGAAAAGGCATCAACGATATTGGCTGGACCACCCAATCAATCCCCCAACCTGAAGCCAGTCAAGTGCCTCAGTGGGACATCATGTATTGCTGCCGACACTGCAACCAAGACATATCACAGATTTAGCCCTGATTGCATCCAAATTACTGAGCCACATTGGTGGATGCGTTGAGGAAATTCACAGAAGTTAGCAGTGAGGAAATTCACAGAAGTTGTGTCAGTATGTGAGGTTTTTCCACTTGAATTTGACCATGATTGATGATTCTAAACTCATTCCTCATTGGTAATTGATTTGGGTCTCCGTTGATCACTTTTCAATTATTATGTTCTTAACTTAACCCTTGTTATTAACACTTTTTTTTTTTAATTCAGTCCCACCCCCAACAAATTGAAGATATACAGTAGGTTTAGGTTTACTGATGAACAAAATGAACAGAGAGAGCCTTTTCATCAAATCTGGCTCTCTTCACCTTGAATTTGGCAAGTTCTCCAATTCTCAATGCAGTTTAAGGAAGTGTTCCTTTAGTTTTGCTAGATAGCTAGTTGTGCTGGACTAGAATTGCTCAACTTGGCTTTGCAAATCATGCAGTTCCAACTCAACTATATTTATAGAGCACTTTAAATAACCACCGTTCTTTTCTTAAGATAGAACCCAAGGGCAGCATACAATGAAAACAGCAGGGGACCCAGAACTGAACCCTGTGGAACACCATATATTATGTTATACATGTGAATTCTTATTTCACATATTTGTCCGATCACTTTCTTCTTTTTTTTTGCTTGTGTAGCGTGGTGCAGAATGCAGTTTGTTGCTACACATTTAATTTTGGTATTTTTTTATTTTGAGTTTCTGGAAAACACAAAATATAATGCTTTTAATGCACAGCGTTCACAAAACTTCACATACACAGCAGTCTGCACATTTCGTGTGGCTCTTCTTCGCTTTAGAATCAATTCTCATACACCATTGTCGTTATGTATCAAAAACAAAATAATAACGCAGTAGCAACATGTACATCGTGCTCTCTTACATGACTTTGTCATCCATTTTAACTGCTCAGTCACGTTCGGGATAATTAACCTTAATCATCTAAACAATAGTCACTTCAATATGAAACACAAAACGATCAATAAACATAAGCATCCATCAATTTATAGCATTCTAGCAACCTTCTCTTACCTGTAAAACACAAAATATAATGCTTTTAATGCACAGCGTTCACAAAACTTCACATACACGACTGTCTCCACATTGCGTGTAGTTCTTCTTCATTTTAGAATGCCAAGCTCCAAGCCATGTAAACAATATAGCGAACACTTTCTTTCTAGAATACCACATTTTTCTCCTTTTTCCTCAACTATTAAGCAATAACAAGAAAACCACACTTTGAACATGGGCTGCACTATAGAGTGACACAAAATACCTGTGGGAACAATATAATTCTAAATATAATAAATTTGAATATAGTTGTATACCACACTTGACATACTGTAGCTCAGAGGTGTGGACTTGAGTCATGTGACTTGGACTCGAGTCATGTGACTTTGACTCGAGTCAGACTCAAGTCATGAATTTGACGACTTTAGACTGACAGACAAAATGTTAAAAGACTTGCAACTCGCCTTGGACTTTACTAACAATGACTTGTGACTTCACTCGGACTTGAGCCCATTGACTTGAAAAGACTTGCTTCTTCCACTAAAACAAAAAGATTAAAATTAACATTCACGAGTAAGTTACTCGGTGTGTGTGCGCCGTGTGTACGTGTGCGAACTGGGCTGACATGACACAGTGCCGTCATTCAGACATGTCAGAGAAGCCGTAAAGGCACAAACACACGCTACCCTAAGGCAAACTTCAAAATAAATCTGACCAAATAATACATTGACACCAATGCGAGAGCTCTGATTGATTTTACTTTGAAGTCTGCCTGCATGGTGGCGTGAACGCGAGCTTGACCACTTTCCTTTGACGTTTTGGCTTGTATTATCAAGGTTTTTATTGAAATTACATATTTTCTACCACGATTAGCATAATGCCACCCCGAAAGATGTATTTTTCATTATTAAAAAATAAATAAATATAACTTTGCCTTCATTTATAATTATTTTATAAAACACTAGCTTTAGAGCGCGCGTGCACGCACGCACACACACATTCAAAATGTCCAATATGGCCATTTGGATTTTAGGAATACAACTTCAAGTGCAATACAAATGCAATATAACGTAAGACAGGATACCCTCACCTTGTTATTTTATACATGGACCATGTATAAAATAATTATGTATCTTGCCTTATTGCAATAATATTTGTGTTCCTAAATCCTAACGGCCATATTAGACATTTTGAGTGCATATATATCTATCTATCTATATATTTTTTGAATTTAATGGGCAAAATCATTATAAAAAAAATAATACAAAGATATATTTATCTGATTTCTTTCTTCTTTTTTTTTTTTTTAAACAATCCGATCCGTGACTTTTGTGATCTGTTGCACCTCTAGTTGTTTGGGTACAAGTCTCGCTTGAAACTTGTCAGTCTTGACTCGGGACTTGACTTGGGACTTGACTCGGGACTTGAGGGCAAAGATTTGAGACTTACTTGTGAGTTGTGACTTGCAAAACAATTACGTACTCCCACCCTCGCTGTAGTAAAAGTATTAACAAAATAAAGAAATCACACAACATACTATCACAACAGTCACAAGTCGACTATTAAGTGCACCAAAGTCACTGCAGCACATGCCAAGTAATGTAGTGGGATCACCTGCAGCTAATGATTGCCAAGCTAATGATGTCATCACCAATCATATGAGTCAGGCGTGTGTCTTGACCTTTGCCAAAACCCTGAGACTGACTCACCAAACTCCTAGGATTCAACTGAGCCCAGGTTAAGGATTACTATCTTAACCAATGACACTAATAAGACTTTCACCAGAAAGATTACATTTATTGAGCTGTAGGATTTTGTTTGCTACCCGTCGTTTGCCTTGTTGATTAACACAAACAAGCAAGCAACAGCAAAGGATGACAGAAAAATATTTACATCACTGACCTTCAACAGAATGACCCACACCCTTTGTCCTTTAATTCCCCCCATCACTTTCCCTCCATTCTCTCCCCCGAGCTATAAATCACTAACTCATTCATTAGGCTGGTGACAGGGCCAAAACGCCCACTGGGGTCTAAAGGAGGAGGCTGGACGGCCACAAAGACAGAAATGGATGGACGAGAGGGGATGGCATCATTTAAACCCTTGCTCCCTCATTTCAAAATGCAACCCCCCCCCCCCCCCAATTTCCATGTTAATTTGCCCATGACAAGGGAGATGGATGTTCACAATTTTTTGGATGCCGTCTGTGATACATACACAGAGAAAAGTCAAATAAAGCCTTCCTATCGGGAGATTGGGATGTGGTTGTGAAAGGCAAAGGGACCTTATTGAGACAAAACCAATGAGGCTAGAAATAAAATGTTGCAGTTAAAGCACCGCTTGGGAATGACAATTGCTTTTTACTCCTCTCAGATCAGAAGCACTGCTGCGCTGTATGTGAACATTATGACGTGAAATCATCTTGAATCTTGTATTAACGTTAGCAATGCCGTCCTAACAGGGATCTCATTACTATATCTCAAATAGTCGTACAGACTACTAAGGTTGCCATGGCAACAGCTGAGCCTTTTTTAGTTTTAAATACGTTTTGATATTTAATACAGGTCAATGAATATAAATCTACTACAGTTTTTGTCAGCCATAATCTTATAGTATTTTGTCAATTTAAACTAGATTAAAACTAATACCTAAAACTAGATTTAAAAACTAAAATAATTAAGGAGGCAGGAAGTTATGACCAAAACTTAATTACATTTCAGTCAAAAGAATGCGACTAATCAAACTTTGCTGTAAAAAAAAAATAACACTGCATTTACCCGAAGAATGTAAACTGAGACGTCAGAGTCCGGCGGTTTTCCATTGCTGTTTGTAAACACAACATTCGAGGAAGCCAAGGAGCGTGCCACCAGTCCACCAATCAGGAGCAGTATCAAAAGTAAAATAAATATGAAAATAGAAAACGAGATTCAAAATATAAAAATAAATATAAAAATCAATGTCGAAATAAATAAACAACTTTGCTCCTAGGATCAGATTTCTGCTTTAATTTATAGATGTGAAAAGACTCTTCATGATCTACTCCAGTCTGGCTCGCTAAAGCTAATTAGCGCGCTACTCGCGGCACTTTTACCACTCAAAAGAACAGCTATTCATACAAAACGATTCAGAGAAGCATGTTAACTTTACTCACCGGCATATGATCTTCCTACGCTGCCAAAAACAACAACAAACTTTTATTGGAATATCTTGATCGTGACTTTTTCCTTCTACTCTATAATGTGGCTACAACTTAACAGTGTATCAGAACGTGCAGAACCACACTGCCCCTAAGTGGCCAAATTGTGTACAACATGAACAGCGCTCCCAATAAAGACACACACACACAAGGGCAAGACATTATAAAATAATTTAAATAAAACCGATTTTGGGACATTTAAAATTGATTCTAAATCGTACTAAATGAGAATCCATTTTTTTGGCACACACTTAACTTAATATTTATAATTAGTTTACTTGTCGGAAAATGCTTGTAATTTGTGACAACATAATCATTCCTACAATTTAGCAGTTCTTCATCATGAAGGTCATCACGATCAACTCTTGCAGTAAATCAGAAATACTGTCTTTTACACAAACTGCAAAGCACAGCGTTTTCCTCCATAATCCTTGTCTTGTATCTGGGTCACTTGGGTCAAATGGAACTGGGTACATTGAGTAAAGAAGGGCTTTACTGTCTGCTCCATTTATAAGCTGCGTTGCACGAGCCCAGTCAGGATCAGCTTTTTGTGCGTGGAGTATTTAAAAACAAATCTTTTCCTTGCCAGTTATTCTTCAGCGAAATGTTACAGGAAGACAATTAGGAGAAAAGGTGAAGGAAAGAAAGCAGAAAAAATGACATTTCAGGAGACACAAAGATTAGTGTTAACAAGAATTTGCATTGTGCTGCATTTTCAATCAATTTGTGTGAGAATGTATGTGTGTGTGCTTTTGCGTACAAGACAAAAGGGATTATCCTTCATCTGTCTCCTTCACTTAAGGCCATATGTTTCTACACGAAGCCCCAATGTTCAATTTTACTGCTTCTTAGAGTTTTGTCTACATATATAAAACCAGTACTGAACCAGTAGCTCAGTCGGTAGAGCATTAGACTCTTAATCTGATGGTCGTGGGTTCTAGCTCCACATTGGGTGCTAGTTTGTGGGATATTTTGTCTAGTCTTAGTAATAGTTCTCAATTTAATAAATCTTTTGTATAACATGTTTTTTTTTTTTACATGCGTTCTCTATCCCCTTCGTCATCCATGCCTTATTTAGACCTTTTAATTTTCTTGTGACTTTTATTAATGGACAATGTTTATTGTATAGAGAAATAATGGTAGACTGAAATGCACTGTATGCGATATTGGGATCATCATTTGAATAGACCTCAGACCAATTATGTTTTTCTGAATCCAACTTGAAGGCAGCCATGGAGCGTTGTGTTCTTAGCCTTGTTTCTGATGTGTAAGTTATTGTTGGTTTTATTTATTTATTTATCAAATAGTCTTGGGAAGATTGCAAAGACCGGAAGTTGATCACTTATATCATTAATAAGAAGTCCACTTTCTATTTTATGGTCAATTTTATTTATAAATATGTTATGTATTAGTGTAGCTGTATCAATTGTTATTCTGCTAAGTTTCATAATTACAGGGAATAGATTATTACTATACATTGTATTTATAAAATCAGTTCTAATCAACTTTCTGTGCCCCATTCGGATTTAACAAATCAATGTTAAAATCACCACACATTATTTTCGTAAAAAATATAGAAAAATCATCATTTGTGTTCCTGAGAATGTCCGTTAGTTTTTCATTAAATATGTCAAGACATGATCCTGGTGTCCTATACATACAATTCATGATGACATTTGGTGCATTTTTAATATGTACTTCAATGGTTCCATTATGTTGTCAATGTCGGTAGTCAAATGTTCAATTTTACTGCTTCTTAGAGCTTTGTCTACATATTTAAAAACAGTACTGAACTAGTAGAAGTCCAGTTAGTAGCCGTACCCTGCGTCGGACGGTACCCTGCGCCGGACGGACTGTAAAAACAAGTCCTAACATTTCCTAACGGAGTCCTAACAGTTCCTAACCAAGTCCTAACAGTTCAAACGGATTCCTAACAAAGTCCTAACGTCTTCCTAACGGAGTCCTAACATCTTCGTAACGGAGTCCTAACATCTTCGTAACAGCGGGGCAAAAAAACAATCATCTTCGCTGGTTCAAAGGAACCAATTTGACGGCCCGGCTCAACACACCTTTCTCTGATTGGTGGATGACTTTAATCGAAAATATCACGATGCGACGCTGGTCTCGCGCTTGTCACGGTTCTGTAGTATCGAAGAAAACAGTAGTAAGTACTAAGTATTCAAAATTAATAAGTAGGCTTTTATTGTAAAAGCGTATACTGTTTAATTTTTATGCGTAGGCGAAGTATATTTGCGACATGGCTCGAACTTCAAACGTATAGCTTAGTTTACATGGTTTACACATTTTAAAGCAGGCTACACGGCCTGAAGTAGCAACAAAATGGAGTAGAAACATTTACAGAATGCGATACCACTCTTACAGTAAGAAATGCCATGTACTACTAAACGGACCGAAGTAACCTTTACAGAAGGAAATAGCAATTGACTTATTACAAAGAACAATGTGTGTGTGTGTGTGTATGTGGTGGTGGTGGTGGTGGTGGTGGGGGGGGGGGGGTCACTTCTTCACTATTCAGTAAGTTTAAGCTGTGTTTTAATTACTGGGCTAATAACCACATTTGTGCCCTATCAGCGGAAATGACAAAGACTCTGAAATCGGATTCATACTGGGCTAGTGTAATGTGTAAAATACACTTTTTCAACTGTCCTAAATCCCGGATCCAGGAGATGGAGGTCAACACTAGACAGAATTAAAAATTGTCCCCTCAATCCTCTTCCTGGTCAAAGTGTTGGCAAACTGGACATATTTGGGAAAAAGATCCCTTGCAAATGTGGATACCAACTTATTTTGTTAGTTTAAACCAGTATCAAAGTGACTCCTCATATAAAAAGTTTGCTTTTAATGTAGCATGTACAGTGTCAGTTGTACGCAACAACATTTTTTATTGTATCCTACTTCGGAAAGTCCTATCCCCATCAGCGATAGATAGATAGATAGATAGATAGATAGATAGATAGATAGATAGATAGATAGATAGATAGATAGATCGATAGATAGATAGATAGATAGATAGATAGATAGATAGATAGATAGATAGATAGATAGATAGAAATATCTGGTTTTATCTGTTTCTTTCTTGTGGTAAGTAAGGTGTGATTTCAGAGGGATTCCTCTCATCAGATAGATAGATAGATAGATAGATAGATAGATAGATAGATAGATAGATAGATAGATAGATAGATAGATAGATAGATAGATAGATAGATAGATAGATAGATAGATAGATAGAAATATCTGGTTTTATCTGTTTCTTTCTTGTGGTAGGTAAGGTGTGATTTCAGAGGGATTCCTGGATGGGAGGCTGTTGATGCCCTGGCAGGATACGTGGTTGGCCTTAACAGGACTATAACAGCCCTCAGTAATGCTGAGGTTGCTGAAGTTTTGAGGTTGTATTCTTGTTTGAAGGAATTTGACCAGAGTCCTAAAAAATACAGCCTCAAATCCAAAAAGGTTACTTGACTCAAGCGCAGTGGCTCTCCCCCAGGCCAGCAAGCTACTGAAAGGTATGAAAATGGCGGTATGGACATTTCACATCATTGCAATTCGCGAGCATTAGAAGGACTGGACAAAATAATTGTAAGAAAAACTTCAATAGAAAAATATGATTCATCCATGTTTTCAAAGGATAAAATACATGTGGCTGAAAGCCACATCATGATAGGCTGAAAAAAACAAGACAAGAAGATGTATTGGAGTAACATGTATGTCTGGCTGTTTAAAGGGGTGATACTGAGTGACACAGTCTACACATACTGTAGGACCGTCAACAGCTATTGTTAACTCAAATATATATTCTAACCTTCGATAGAGCATTAGGCTCTTTAACTCAGGGTCGCGGGTTCGAGACCCACATGAGGCGGTAGCTTGTTTTGCGGGATATTTTGTCTAGTTTTAGTCATAGCTGTGTCTACATATTTAAAAACAGTACTGAACCAGTAACAGCACAGTTAGCTCAGTCGGTAGAGCAATAGACTCTTAATCTCAAAGTCATGGATTCCAGCGCCACATTGGGCAGTGGTTTGTTATAATTAAAAATAAAAAAAATATACATATTATGTTTGTTAGAGCATTAGACTCTTAATCTGAGCGTTGTGGGTTAGAGCTTCACATTGGGAGGTTATTTCTTTTGTGGGATATTTTGTCTAGTTTTAGTCATAGCTTTGTCTACATATTTAAAAACAGTACTCAACCAGTAGAAGCCCAGTTAGCTCAGTCGGTAGAGCATTAGACTCTTAATCTCAAATTTGTTGTTTTGTGGGATATTTTGTTTAGTCTTTGTCATAGCTTTGTCTACATATTAAATAAAAAAAATTCTGTTTTTAATTTGTAGACAAAGCTCTATGAAAAAGTAAAATTTAACATTTGACTACCACCATTGACAATCTAATAGAATGTTTGACCATTGAAGTACATATTAAAAATGCAAGAAAATAAAAAGGTCTAAATGAGGCATGGATGACGAAGGGGACAGAGAATGCATGTAAAAAGAAAAATATTTTATAGAAAAGATTTATTAAATTGAAAAATTTGACTGACTAAACAAAATATCCCACAAAACAAACAAACCCACGATCCTGAGATTAAGAGTCAAATGGTCTACCGACTGAGCTTATACTGGCTCAGTACTGTTTTTTAAATATGTAGACAAAGCTATGACAAAGACTAGAAAAAATATTCCACAAAACAAACAACCTGGCAGTGTGGGGCTCGAACCCACAACCCTGAGATTAAGAGTCTTATGCTCTACCGACAGAGATAATTGGGCTACTACTGCTTCCGTACTGTTTTTATATATGTAGATAAAACTATGACAAAGACTAGACAAAATATCCCTCAAAACAAACCACTGCCCAATGTGGGGCTGGAACCCACGACTTTGAGATTAAGAGTCTATTGCTCTACCGACTGAGCTAACAATGCTGCTACTGGTTCAGTACTGTTTTTAAATATGTAGACAAAGCTATGACAAAGACGACAAAATATCCCACAAAACAAACAACCTCCCAATGTGAAGCTCAAACCCACGACGCTGAGATTAAGAGTCTAATGCTCTGCCGACTGAGCCAAATGGGCTTCCACTGGCTCAAATATAAAATCAGGAGCTGGAAACAAATTTTAAGCAATAAAAAGTTATTCTTGGCTCTCACACCTTTTTTTTTTCAATATATATATATATATTTTGTATGTGGGTGAATATGTGTATGTGCGTGCGTGTGTGCGTGCGTGCATTCATTAGTTCACCTAAAACCTATAAAAAAAAATAAAAATCCCATACCGTTTCCCTAAACCGAACACTTCCAGCCAGAGTCGTGAGGCCGTCAGGAAACCCGAGAAAGGACCAAAGAAAAGAAAGGAAAGTGAAATCCAGCACCGACCAGGCACCACCCACCAGGCCACCAACCAGAGTCCTTCACCAACCCCAGAGACATCTAAATTTCAACAAATCAGGGAGACCTCAAGAGACCAAAGGAGAGACTGAGGAAAGGAAGAAAGGACAGACCAAGTGGAGTGAGATCCACAGACACCAGCCTCCACCGATTCAATGACCTGAGGAAGATTGTGTCTGAGTTTCGATAGATGCTGGTGTGGTGGATCTGGCGTGCATGAAAATCTCCACCAAAGAGGGGAGCCGTCGACCCCCGCCAGGACAGAGGAAGCGCAACACCTCAGGGTCCCCCAGGCCGCGGCAGCGCCAAAGGACGACCCCCGGGCCCCGCAGGGGCCACCGGCCGGAGAGCAAACCCAGGAGCAGGAGCGCCCCCCACCTCAACGCGGCCCGCGCTCCCAACCCAACGCAGCAGGACGGGTCACTGCCAGCCCGCCAGGAACCCCACCGGCCCACAGCCCCCGCTGTGGGGGAGGGGAGAGGGGACCACGGGGGACCACAGGGCACCCCGGCGGTCCACAGGCCCCGAACCGCGTCGCCGGGCCCAGAGCGATGGACCACGCCGAGGCGGCGCCGCCCCGGACACCAGGGAGAGCCCCGCAACGCAGCACCCCCCAAGAGACCCAGGGAACGGCCAAGATGCAGCCGCCACCCAGCAGCCAACAGAGGGGCAGCCCAGCCAGGGGGGGGACAGCACCTATAGAATTAACCCCCTGGCATGCAGTGAATCCGAATATTAACCCTTAGTGCCCATTGGAGGTGAATCTGCTTGATCCTGTTGGCAGCAACTGGTTTCCTTGGCCCTCACACCTAAACCAAACGTTGTAGACTCCAAATTCTTGCTCTCTTTAGTGCATTTTAGCATCCTGAATATGATTCTAGCATGCATTTTATTGTGTACATGTTCATTTTTAGGATTTTGACCATTTTAACCTCAATCAGGCTGAAAACGCGTTTTAAGCAATAAAAAGTTATTCTTGGCTTTAACACCAAAACCAAACGTTGTAGACTCCAAATTCTTGCTCTATTTGGTGTATTTTAGCATCCTGAATATGATTCTAGTATGCATTTTATTGTGTACAAGATCATTTTGAAGATTTTGACAGATTCACCTCAAATATACAATCAGGAGCTGAAAATACCTTTAAAACAATAGAAAGGTTATCTTGGCTCTCAAACTTGAACCAAACGTTGTGGACTAAAAATTCTTGGTCTATTTAGTGTGTTTTAGCATCCTGAATATGATTCTAAAATGCGTTTCATTGTGTACAAGTTCATTTAGAAGATTATGACCATTTCACCTCAACCAGGCTGAAAACGCATTTTAAGCAATACAAAGTTAATCTTGACTCTCACACCTAAACCAAACGTTGTGGACTCCGAATTATTGCTCTATTTAGTGTATTTTAGCATCCTAAACAGGATTCTAGCATGCATTTCATTGTGTGTATGTTCATTTGAAAGATTTTGACAGATTTACTTCAAATATACAATCAGAAGCTGAAAACATATTTAAAGCAAAAAAGAGTTAATTTTGGCTCTCAGACCTAAACCAAACGTTGTGGACTCCAAATTTATGGTCTATTTAGTGTATTTTAGCATCCTGAATATGATTCTAAAATGCATTTAATTGTGCACGTTCATTTTGAAGATTTTGTTATATTCACCTCAAATATAAAATTAGGATCTGAAAATATCTTTAAAGTAATAAAAAGGTAATCTTGACTCTCAAACTTAAACCAAACATTCTGGACAAAAAATGATTGGTCTATTTAGTGTATTTTAGCATCCTGAATATGATTCTAAAATGCATTTAATTGTGCACATGTTCACTTTGAAGATTTTGACCATTTCAACTCAATCAGGTTAAAAAGGCGTTTAGTAATTTATGAATATTTTTTTCACTTTCACCCGCTCGAAATGTTCACTGGCATCAGACCTATCTATTCATATTTAGTTTTTTAAAAAAAGAAGTTTTTTTTAATGCCCTCTATGGACAATAATAGCAGTATTATGCTAACAGCAAAATTAACTATGCTGTATAAAGGAAAAAATAAAGGTCTAATTTGACTTGATTTAACTTGAATAAGTCCATAAGTCATAACAATATAATTTTTTTTATGCATGCCCAGTTTTTCACAATGCCATTTTTCTGAATAGCACAAAACTCTTGTAATTTTGCCCAAATCAGGCATTTCCTTTGAAGTGAGATAACTTAGTCATTTATGAATATTTTTTTCACTTTCAACCGCTCAAAATGTTCAGTGGCATCAGACCTATCTATACATATATAGTTTTTATTTAATTTTTTTAATGCCCCCTATGGACAATAATAGCGGTATTATGCTAATAGCAAGACTAACTATGCTGTATATATATATAAAATAAAAGACTAATTTGAATATTTCATATGACATATTTAGAGGCTTGAATAAGTCCATAAGTCATAACAATAGAATTTTTTCTGCATGCCCAGTTTTCACACAATGGCAGTTTTCCGAATAGCACAAAACTCTTGTAATTTTGCCAAAATCCGGCATTTCCTTTGAAGTGAGATAACTTAGTCATTTATGAATACTTTTTTCACTTTCAACCACTCAAAATGTTCAGTGGCATCAGACCTGTCTACACATATATAGTTTTTATTTTTAAATTCTTGCTCTATATAGTGTATTTTAGCATCCTGAATATGATTCTAGCATGCATTTCATTGTGTACAAGTCCAAGATTTTGTCCATTTAACCTTCAAAATTTTTAACATTTTGAAGATTTTGACCATTTAACCTCTCTTCCCGTTTGCATGTCCCAATGAGCCTAGGAGCTATGTTGTCTGGGTCTTCATGCCCCTGTTAGGGTCAGCCATGGCAAACAGGTCCTAGGTGAGGCCGAAAAAGCATCGTGGGTCCCCCTTCCCATGGGCTCACCACCTGTGGGAGGAGCCAAAGGGTCGGGTGCGCAGTGAATTGGGTCCGACCCCCGGCTACTGAAGCTAGCTCTGGGGACATGGAATGTCACCTCTCTGGCAGGGAAGGAGCCCGAGCTGGTGTGAAGTTCTGATTAGATATAGTTGGACTCGCCTCCACACACAGCTTGGATTCTGGTACCAATTCTCTCTCGAGAGAGAGGCTGGACTCTCTTCCACTCTAGAGTTGCCCACGGTGAGAGGCGCAGAGCAGGTGTGGGCATACTCATTGCCCACTCGGCTAGGCGCCTGTACGTTGGGGTTTATCCCGGTGAACGAGAGGGTAGCCTCCCGCCGCCTTCGGGTGGGAGACTCTCACACTGTAAAAGCCATACTTGTATAATTAGCATGCAAACACACACACTGTGACACACTTGCATTGAAATTGATTTTATTTCACATTTTATTTTGGATGTCAAGAACATTTTAAATGCCAAATCTTTAAAAAAAAAAAAAAAAAAAGGCAAACAAGATTTCATTCCAACAAACTTAATCTGTTAAATTAGTAAAAAATTACAAAATATTTAGGCATATTTGATCTTAGATTAGTTAAATGAAATGCAAATAAAAACACATTGAAACATATATTTTCTACTATTCTAAAACTACAACTATAATGTGCATATAAAGGCAAATCATTAATATTTAAAAATCTTGTAATAAGTACGGAAGCATAGAAGTGCCAATGTGGAGTAAACATTTTTGACTGGCGAGTACGTTTGAGCGTATTTAAATACGCATACTCGCAAATACATTCAAAAATATTTAGAGCTGTCAAACGATTACATTTTAAATCAGATTAATCACATCTTAGATTAATCATTAAATTAAAAAGGCTTTTTTATTAATATTTTTTGCCCGCAAAATTTAAAGAGCACCTGTTATGTGTTATTTTTTTCGACATTTAATGTTATGAGGACGTCTTCACAAAAAAATATCCACTGCACATGCTCATCCTCTTCTTTTTCTAATCAGTTAAATACTTTTTACAATTTAAAATGAAAAAAAAAGTCCCCAATAGTTTGGCATGAACAAATATTCTGAATTAAATGCTTTACGTTAATGCATGTAGGAATGTTTATTGCTCAAACACAACCTGTGCAACCTTTAACGTAACCATCTGCTATCGAGATAAAGGATCATCTGTGGCCAAAATTAATAGTGCGATTAATCTGCCTTAATACATGATTAATGCGATAATTTTTTGGGTGATTAATTAGTTAGCTTTAACTTTGGCAGCACTAAAAATATCCGCAAATACATTCGACCGTCCTTGTACGCTGAATGCTACAAGCATAGCATATTTTCCCGCATGCATGAGTGAAAAAAACACTTTTTTTAAGCATTTGGCCCACACTATACCAATAAGTTAGAAAATTAAGTAAAAAACATTGTTTATTTGTAACTTTTGATTTATCATTATGCCCGCAGTGCATGATTTAGGTGTGGCATTTTTTCCCATAATGCAACGAGGTAATGACTTGCGCTTGCACAAGTAAAATGCCCTGTAACATTATGGTTAAATATGCTATTTTTGTAGCATTTGGTCTACAAGTATGTTCAAAAGTATTTGCGATTTTGTCCAAACCTATTTGTGAATGCATTCGAACATATTTAAAATACGTTGG
Organism: Vanacampus margaritifer; assembly: GCF_051991255.1. Taxonomy (NCBI): domain Eukaryota; kingdom Metazoa; phylum Chordata; class Actinopteri; order Syngnathiformes; family Syngnathidae; genus Vanacampus; species Vanacampus margaritifer. The sequence continues at coordinate 16,801,384 of NC_135447.1, read as the reverse complement.
CTAAGGGTGTCAAAATTAGTGCGCTAATTTCCTTTAAAGCTATTTTTTTTTTTTTTTTTAATGTGATTAATGACCACTCCTTACTTAAAACACCTGTACTGGGGGAATTCCAATCATAAAGTCCATGACTTTGTCCAGAAATTTAATAATAATGCATATATTTGTGCAGACTGGGGTCCAGTTGTATTTTACAATTTTTAAAATGTGCAGAATTTCACAAGTTAATTCAAGTTTAGGATAGTTAGTTAGATAGTTCTTAATATGAAAAGAAAATGCACTTACAAATGCAATCAGAGGTGGCAAATCGAGTTCCAGAATGTAATTATGTTACCCAGTGACAGAAAAATGACCTCAACACAAATCAATATCACTCGTTTTACGTACAGTACATGTTTTTAATTTTGACTCAATTTTATGAATTATGAAACTAGTATGAAACTTATATGCAAATATTTTATTGCATATTTTATTGTACCTTAAGAACATATAAAATTTGTGATTAATTGTGAGTTAACTATTGAAGTCATCCGATTAATTATGATTTAAAATTTGAATCGCCTGACAACCCTAGTTGGAACATACTCGGCAGTCAAAAATGTTTACTCCACATTGACAGTTCTACGCTTCCATAAATAAGAAATTGATAAGCAAGAAAAAAAAATACTCTGATACATGTTCACACGTCTTTAAATAACTAAGTCGAGGTTTACAAGGCTGCCATAATATAGTTGATGGTGGTGGTTGGGAGTGATGACAGCACCTGACTGACAGGGGACCTAAAAATAGCATTTACATTTGTGGCATTGACTTGGAGGGGCCCAAAGTCAGATTTTTTTAATGAGGCCCCAAATCCCTGGCGGCACCCTTTCATATTTATACTAACAAAATAATTTGTGAGTGTGCAAGTAAAAAAAAAAATTAGAGGCAACGCTACTTGATGGGCTGTCAGCTCTTAGAAAATCCTGCAGCAATTATAATCCGCAAACATCTGCTGTGAGAAAAGCTCACCTGGTATTTCTTGTGCTTAATGAGTTATCTCACTGCCATTGTGTCTTTTTCAAAACATAGCAGGTGAAAACATTGCAAGGAAGGTTTCTCATTATGAGCGACAGCAATACAGTGAAGGGAAAAGAATAACGCAATAGAAGTCATTTGCAGGTTAACATATACAGTAGTTGGACTTCTATAATGTGACCTGAGGAAACCATTGCACAGATCGGACGAACACAACAACAAAAACCAATGTAGTCAGACGTTAAACCTGGATATTCACATATTCTTGGAAATCATCAAATATTTGAGGGTTTTACATGTTCCAGGGCTGTGAAGACAAAACTGTGTCTAACTGCTTTGACGTTGAGTAGTTGGGACAAACCTGGGAGAATTGTTTTAAGTATTAAATGGTTTTATATTTCTGACAGAATAGTGGGCTCTGTACTGGGCCTCCATTTTGTCCATCCAGTTCATGCTCCAGTCCCACGCAGGAACCGGGTCCAGCTCTCCGAGTGTGTTGCCCTCAGCACAAAATGATGGATACAGGCTGCTGAGAGGGGAAGCTGGTGGAGAAAAGTCTAAACACATAAGGGGAGAGTATGTTGACGTGCATTGACAGTAGTTGTGAGATTAAGGGATTATGCACACTCTAAAAACAGTTGGTCAAAAGTAACCCAATTATGGATAAAAAATGGACCGATCCGCTTTATGGGTCAATCTGACTGGGTTTTTTATACTAAATGACCCATTTTTTTACCCAAGTAAAGGATCTGACCAATATTTATTAGTTGTTTTACACTAAAACACGCATTTCTTCACTTAAAGTTGGATCAAATTGACCCAAGTAGAGGATCGGTCCATTTTTTTACCCATAGTTGGGTTATTTTTTTACCCAACTGTTTTTGGAGTGCAGTATACAATACAATACACAACATGGACAGCAGCATATAATTTACACAATTAATTTTCGAACGTACAAAATGGCAGCATGTCTTCTGCCTTACATCTGTCATGAAGAAAAAAAAAAAAGAGAACAATGATGATATGTCAAATCGGTAAAATTACCGAATGAACAATACTGAGTTCTCAAAAAAAAAAAAAGGTATAGCGCTGTTTTCACACTAAAACAGTTGGGTCTAAAGTAACCCAACTACTGATAAAAAAAATGGACTGATCCACTTTATGGGTCAATTTGACCCAACTTGCTGGGTTGTTTTATACAAAATAACCCAATTTTTTTTTACCTAAGTGAAGGATCTGACCAAGATTTATGAGTTGTTTACATTAAAAGACCCATTTCTTGACTCAGAGTTGGGTCAAATTGACTCAAGTAGAGGATCAGTCCATTTTTGACCCATAGTTGGGTTATTTTTGACCCATCTCTTTTTAGAGTGCAGGTAAGGGGGAAGTTAGCCCTTGCTCCTGTCCGGAATTGTAAAGTCTTACATTCAATCAATCAATCTTTATTTTTATAGCACTTTTCATACCCCCCAAAAAATGCAACTCAAAGTCCTTTACATAGTTTAAAAACAAATCCCCAGCCCACCGCCCCCCACAATTAAAAAATAAAAAAAAGTGTCTAAACAAACATTCAAAACAAAACCGATGATCTAAGGCTCAGCACAGGTTAACCTAGCAACGGAAAACATCTCAGCGAGCCCTCTGTGCCAGGAAAGGGGCCAAAAGCTACGGCTGCAGACCCAACCCCAGCTTCTGTTGCAGAGGGATCCCTCAGAGGAAACACTGGAAATATTTTTTAAGAACATAAGTCCCAAGCTAAAAATATAAAAATAAATTACTGAAAGAATAAAAAGAAGAGAGGAATAATAATGTAAATTGCTACATGTTCAAAACATAAATAATATAAGATCCAAGCATCTAAAAACAGGATACATGAGATTTAGTTTAACATAAGAATAAAAGCTAAGATAAATAACCCCTTTTTAATGTGGCTTGTACTTTTTATTTTATGTACTTATTCATAAAATAAAAAGTACAAGCCACATTAAAAAGGTGTGTTCTTAAAAACTTGAACATTCTCTGCAGCCCTGAGGTTCTCCGGCAGGCTATTCCACAGATGGGGGCCGTAAAACTGGAACGATGCCTCCCCGTCTGTGTGTGTCCTGACTCTTGGAGTAATTAAAAGGCCGGTGCCGGAGGATCTCGGGGCTCGCGAGGGTTCATAAGGTAAAAGGAGTTCTGAAAGATATGAAGGCCCAAGACCATTAAGACTCTTATAAACCAATAAGATTACTTTGAAATCGAAAAACTTAAAAGCTTCTTAAAAGCCAATGCAAATATTTTAAATTGCTGGAATATGCTCTCGTCTTCCAACACGTGCTGCCGAATTCTGCAGTAATTGTGGGTGTGAAATGTTCTTTTTATGAAGACCGGAAAGCAGGGCATTGCAGTAATCAATTTGGTTAGTAATAAACGCATGCATTAACGTCTCTATGTTGGGCCGAGAGAGAAAGGGTCGGACTCTGGCGATGTTCTTCAAGTGATAAAAACTTATTTTTGTTACATTTTTCATATGTGGAATAAAAGTGAGCTCAGAGTCCAAAATATCACCAAGGTTTTTGACCTGAGGACATTGCACATATTTTAGTTAAGACTTTCTCTCTCTGGGCCTCTAGACCGATAGTTAATTAATTCAGTCTTGTCCCGGTTAAACTGGAGGAAGTTTTCTGCCATCCATAATTTAATGTCAAGGATACAGTTAAAAAGAGCATCCATTGGACTGTTGTCATCAGAGACACAAAGATATACAACTGCGTGTCGTCAGCATAGCTATGGAAATTCTCTCCATGTCTCCTAATGACACCGCCAAGAGGGAGCATATATAAAAAATAACAAAGGACCTAAAATTGAAATTGAACATTAAACATGCAATAGAAGTTAGGATTGGATAATTTGGAGTTATTGGAATGGTGGCATAGCTCAGTGGTAGAGTAGTTGTTTCCCATCCGGGAGGTTGTGGGTTTGATCCTCACCCCTGGTGACCATGCCGAAGTGTCCTTGAGCAAGACACTGAACCCCGATTTGCTCCAAATAGACCTGGCAGCGCCCCTGCATGGCAGCAGACCACTGGTGAGTGTGTGTGTGAATCTTTGCGTGAATGCGAGACATTGTAAAGTGCTTTGGGCACTAGGGCTGGGCGATATGGCCCAAAAAATCTGCAAAATGTTTTAGTCATTCAGGACAATTACAATTTTAATCAATTTTAATCTAAGAAACCCAACAAACGTTTATTTAAAGGTGTCATTTAGTCGATAGATAGATAGATAGATAGATAGATAGATAGATAGATAGATAGATAGATAGATAGATAGATAGATAGATAGATAGATAGATAGATAGATAGATAGATAGATAGATAGATAGATAGATAGATAGATAGATTTTTTCACAGTAATTTGGGGCTGGCTTGCAACTTTAAGGTTAGACTTGTCTATTGACTTGCACGTATTCTGCTGCTTAGACTTGGTTTGCACACACGCACGCGCACGCACACACCTCAAAAGCGCTAACCTGCAAAAAACGACAGAAACATTTTCTATCCAATGGGAAAGCTGAATTGGGATTATTTTTAAAGTAAGGCCCCCATCTAGTGGATGAATACAAAAGTGCATACTAAAATCAAATGGTTGCAACAGTGGAACAGCCTTCATTCAAGTCAGATGTTTGGCGAATGGCCGTGGATGATAGACCACTGGTGTCTGATGCTTAGTACAGCAATTATTTGCTTTGCCTTACTAATACACAATTGAGATACTGAATTATGTTAACATAAAGCTACAAGTCAGATAAAAGCATAACGTATGTAATAAGACTGCTGTTGGACTACTTGATTTTACTTTCAGCACTTCCTGTCATGGTTGACATTTTATCTTACTGTTCTGGTAATGGTCTTGAGCAATGAGCATTAAGAACCCCACCTTAGGCTAGTCATGATTTAATTGTGAAGCCGTAACAAAGAACAGCTGTCTTAAAATATGTCAGCGCAGAGCTTCTTTTTTTTTTTTTGAGGATGAACTAGGGCAGCAAGACTATTTGATGTTAAAAATAAATATTGAAAGCAAAACCACAAGGCTATAGAAATATGCAATTGCTCCCAAGCAATTAGTGAATAAAATAACAATGTTACAATACACAATAATTGTATAATGAAATAATGATCAATAAGTCCCACATAATTCTTCCGATTTACACCGTTCAAATTTAAACTTGCTTCAAAAATTCATGCATCCCGGAGTATATATCATCTGATTCCACATTACTTACAGTATTTTCACAATTTAACATTATATATCAACCTTTCCCCATTCATTTTCAATAGGACTGACATTGAACTTTTGCCAAGTCCCACTTTCCGCGCCCACTTTCATACAAACATCTGATCATCATTGCCAGGTGTCTGATACTGCTCAGTGGCGCAGTTGGTAAAGTGCATTGTCCAGTGACCAGGAGGTCGTGCGGATCAATTCCCCCTTGAAGCTCCTTAGCATCAATGCAGTTTTCTTTTCTTTTTTTAATTTATCATCCAAATACAATTAATAATTTGTCATTTTCACGTAATTTATCTTTCAATTTACTTAATAAGCATTTTACAAGCATTCCACATGCATTCAGCTTTTATTGGCATTCAGCATTCCCATGCAATTTCTGCAGAAATTGCACTTTTTCTAGTTAAAGTAAGCTATTTTAAACTAAAAAGAAGTGAGAAGCTGAAGTTTTGAATACAACCGGATTTCATTCACTGCCATCATCATGATTGGAGAATGGGGAGTCCAAGCTCTAATTTTAATATATACGATTCAAGTCACACCTGAGTATAAGTTGCAGGACCAGCCAAGCCAAACTATAAAAAAAAGTGCAACTTACAGCCCGAAAATTCCAGTACTTGTTTGAGCCAGAAAAAAGATTCGGGACCATTGACATAGGCAGTGGCAACGTTTTTGCAACAACATAAATTTAGTAGGATTCTTTCTCTGCTTACCTGACAAAGAAGCTCCAGAAACAGATTCCGTTGTCAGAAAGTGGGCAAAGTTGCTACTGGCATTAGTGTAGCAGCTGTCTACGGAGCTGATGAGGCTTGTGCGGGCACTTGCAAAGTTTTCATCCGTGATCGAGCTCCAGGTGTTCCATAGGGAGCCGTCCCAGTCACTGTAACAGGAGGAAGGTGAACTTTGAAGGCGAACACGGCGCAACCCAATCGCCGGGGCCTCAGAGGAAATGTCAGGGACCATCTGAGCAGAAGGGTTGAGCTCACTGTTATGCTCCATGCCACTGCTGAGAGAATGATCACTTGGTCAGCTATTGACATTGTATTATTTGAAATAAAAGTAGAATCAATGAATAAAGGGTTATATTGTGGGTCAGCCATTTTGATAAAGTGTTTCTTCTTTTTTTCACATTATTGTATTTATACCTAGATTTCTCGAGTTTGGGATTCAGCTCCAGATACCAAGTGGCTTCCTGTGCAGTCAGTGTGCCATCCTGTTCTTCATCCAAAGCTCTGCTGGACAATGTAGCGGATAGCGGGCTGTAGGAAGGGTAGTTAATGTTGGTGGTGGTAGATCCTGACTGTAGATGGTTGCCTGATGTATCATAGACTGATTGGAGAGAGCCCAGATCCATTGTTAGCTTGGTGGAGCGACTGGATCTGAGAAAATTGTGAAACAAGGCACCTTTTCTTTTAGTGTTATAGAAACAGATGCCAAACATTGCTGTTCCTCTTTATAATTAGCTCCTCAAAACAATAAAGTGTGCTCAGTGTTTGTACAAACCTTTCAGCACTAGTTAAGACACAATATAGGGATTATTTACCAGTAAATGTGTAGGGGTGAGCTCGCGTTAGCTTGCTAATCAGAAATGGAAGTAAAAACAGAAGTTATGGTTTCATGTAGCTATTGTAAATACCCGTGAGCCTTTGAAAGCACCTTCATTGGCAGTCTAACCTCCGATTGGTCTGAAAATGTATATTTACTGTAATATAAGCAATTGAAATGATGAAAGAAGGGGGCCACGTTTTTCATCAGTGCTCCTGAGGGGCCAAGTAGGACCATGCACCTAACATAAGGTATAACAAAAATGGCATTTTAAATATGGACAAAATATGTGGCGGCCGGCGAATACCAAAAATACGTGAATAAATGAGGCCCATTGAAATGCATCGGGCCAAAAGAAACATGATATTAAAAAAATAATAAATAAAATAAATCTTCAGAATATGCGGCTAAACCTCCAATATGTGACCCACATCTGGCATCCACAAAATGGGCCACATAAGGCCCATATCTTGTTGTGATTTGTGTCTGTCATGCTTGGGTTTGTTGTTTTGGCTTTGTGTCCTGTCTTGCTGGTTGGGTTGTTTGCACCTATACTCGTCATCCTGTTCCCTTGTCGTCCAATCATCTCCCCCAGCACTTGTGTCTTGTCCAGGTGTCTCTTGTTGTCTCATTGTCGCTGTCACCACTCTTGTGTTTTGTTGTTACTTTGATTTTTGTTCTTTTCATAACTTTGTTGGTTTTGTTTATTTAGAGTTTTACCCAGTTCCCCTGTAGGTGTTTTTGTTAAATAAATTGTGTTCAGTATTACATGCTTCCCTGCCGTGGTTCTCCTGCCTCCCTGCATTTGGGTCTTCCACCCCACCGTGACATATCTAAGCCATAGCTGGCCCTATGCTGGGCCAGACAACTGGTGCCGGATATCAGCCTTAATTCAACCTTAACTAAGCCACTGCATTCATGTGCCAAACTGCCATATTTGACGACGATGACTATGCATTGTCGCAGATTGATGACGTATGCGGCAATTTTGACTGCGCGCAAACCGTCAGTCTGTCAACAATGGCGGATAGCCATGTCATAGTCATTTAGCGCAGCCTCCTTAGCTTGCTTATGCTTTTGCAGCAACATTTTTTGCTTCTTTATTCCCATGTTTAAGAAATAGTGTACTTAAATCACCCGTTATTGTCACTTCTCCTGTGTTCGTCTTTTTCATGTTTTGTTACATGCAAAGCCATGTTTGTTCTGTAGATTGCAATAAAGTTGTTTTTTTTAAAAAGTGTCCGTCTTCTTCGCTGATTCTTCTTCTACGCTTTCCGTTAACTCCCTGTAGCTGCACTATAGCGCCACTCCAGACTTGGCATATACATTACAGCCGTTAAACATCCTCAGCGTCTTCTTTTGGACACACGCAAGTCTTGAAATGCTTCTGTGTGTACGAGATTTGTTTGAGGAACGAAGCCGGCTTTGCTTCCGTCTGGACGGGGCCTAAGGCTGATATCCGGCACCAGTAGTCTAGCCCAGCGTAGGGCCACAGCAGGGCCAGCTATGGCTTAGATATGGGTTTTATGTGGCCCACGTTGTGGATGCCAGATGTGGACCACTAAAGGATTGTAATTCATTGAAGTAACTGTTCCAAGTGCGAGTTCATATTTGCTGACTGGGAGGAGTTTTTGTTTTGTTTTTTTAAATATAACCATTTATTGGGACAGAGGGATGTTCTCCGGGCATTTTATGCCATTGAAGACTACTCACTACTGAGAGTACTGCAGTTGAGAGTGCTTAATCCAAGAATCCTGCACAATCGAGGAGTAGACTTTCTAGAAACATCTTTCAGACTTGCAAGTGCTAAAATGTATGTGTAAACCAACCCTAATAAATTGAAAGGAAATTTGACATTGTTTTCCTCTCTTCATCACTCAATGTTCAGTCATAGTTAACGGTTATAATTTTACAGCAATGTAAGCTACATGACAAATTAAGTGAACAACACAAACAAGGCTGTGTGCATGGCCGACACTCAGGGGGGGAAGCTGAAGATAGATAGCTAGTTAGCTGAAGGAGGTAGCCAGTCAGTGGGCACGAAAATAGGGTAGTGTTCCCACTCAGCAAGAGCTAACCAGTCTCTGCACGTTTGCAGCACTTATCTTTCCAATGTGTTTCAAATGCCGAATATCCGCCCCAAATACTTGCGGATAATCAGTCCATCACTATTTCTGATATAACCTGTGTGTATGTCTTACATGTCTTACCCTTCGTCTGAGGTCACACTGTGCGTGTCTGTAGCTTCCTCCAAGTGAAACAGATGTGGTGGTGGCCGCACATCTACTAGGTGTAGTGACGCAGAATTATGCAGCACTCGAGGACTGTCAGCAAACTGATTATACTCTGGATGTCCAAAGTGTATAGACATACAACAGAAAGGTTGAAATAGCAGCTACAAAATAAGAAGACAATTCTAAATGGAGGTCTCAGTGATGAGTGGTTGAATTTTTAAACATACCGAGCTGACCCGATGGGACATGACTGAATCTCTGTTGGACATAAGATGGAGCAACCTGGTTCCTGATTTGTACTATGGGGACACTGTTCACTGCATGTAACTCTGCAGGGAAAAATAAAACAATTGTCATGACTCAGGCAGAATTATTCATAGAATTTAAATTAAAACCACTGGAAACTCAAACAAACAGCATAGATATGAAAAAATTATCAGATTTTTGTGACCATGTTTTATTAGTTTGTGGAGACCTAAAAAAAAAAATGCGTTGAAAAGAGTTGTTGAATGATAGCATTCACAGACATTCACCAAAAAAGGAAACATGAATATTGTACAGAAGAGGATTAGGGCCAGTGAAGAGAAAAAAAGGGTTGGCAGGATTCTGACTTTATTCTCAGAATTCTGACTTTAATCTCAGAATTGTGACTATAACTTTAATCTCAGAATTCAGATTTTTCTGACTTTAATCTCAGAATTGTGACTATCACTTTAATTGCAGAATTCTGACTTTAAAGTGAGGATTCTCACTTTATTCTCAGAATTGTGAGAATCCTCACTTTAAAGTCAGAATTCTTGCTTTTAAGTCAGAATTCTGCCAATCTTTTTTTTCTCTTCACTGGCCCTAATCCTCTTCCGTAATATTAGATCAAACAAGTAATAATATCCATCCATCCATTTTCTACCACTTATCCGAGGTCGGGTCGCGGGGGCAGCAGCTTTAGCAGGGAAGCCCAGACTTCCCTCTCCCCAGCAACTTCAACCAGCTCCTCCAGCGGGATCCCAAGGTGTTCCCAGGCCAGCGAAGAGACATAGTCTCTCCAGCGTGTCCTGGGTCGTCCTGGGGGCCTCCCGCCGGTGCCACATGCTGGAACACCTCTCCAGGGAGGCATCCAAACCAGATGCCCGAGCCACCTCAACTGGTTCCTCTCAACGTGGAGGAGCAGCGGCTCTACTCCGAGTTTCTCCCAGATGACCGAGCTTCTCACCCTATCTCTAAGGGAGAGCCCAGACACCCTGCAGAGGAAACCCCAATTCAGCCACTTGTATCCAGGATCTTGTTCTTTCGGTCACGACCCACAGCTCGTGACCATAGTTAAGGGTACGAATGTAGATCGACCGGTAAATCGAGAGCTTCGCCTTTCGACTCAGCTCCTTCTTCACCACAACAGACCGATGCAAAGTCCGCATCACTGCAGACGCTGCACCGATCCGTCTGTCGATCTCCCGCTCCATCCTGCCCTCACTCGTGAACAAGAGCCTAAGATACTTGAACTCCTCCACTTGTAAAGTCGTAATATTATAATATAATTCACCACTACTCACCTTGCTTGATGTGGCTCTTCTCCCACGACCTCAAAACACCCATTTTGGGCTGAGGCCTTATGGACTGTTTCCATGGCAACATCTCTCTACTAGTGAGGGGCGAGGTTTTAGGCTGAGTGAATATCTGAATGGTCTCAAATCCTTGCTGTTGTGGCAGACCATGAGGCATTTTGGGGTAATGCCTGGGACTATTGAAGGTCTTGAGCCTATTTCCCATGAGGTCAACATAAAAGGTGCCATAGACGCCACAGCTGTCAGTCACAATGGGAACAGCTGAGTCCATGCAGGTCGGGTCGTTCCTGGTTGGCACTTGAAAGTCTGATGAAACATGGATTCAAATATGATTGAAGTGGTATGCAATTCACTGCCCAGGGTAGCCAAAATTAAATGAAACAACCAAAAGGCAGCAAAGGGAATAGCCCTGGATCATGATAGACTATTTGAAGTCCTGTAAGTTTATAGAACATTCAAAAAAAAAAAAACACTTCAGTCAGGTCATGAAGATCACATGCATGAAATCTCATAAATTAGGACACTAAAATGTACTTGAAATTTGCCAATAACATAACAGACAAACATGATTAAAAATGTTGCCAAATATAACAGTACAGTATACGTTTATATGGATAGCCAGTAAAACAACACAGCAAAAAATAACAGGGAGGCTTTTCCCATTGTTTGACTTTGTTATTTTGTTTTTTTAATAAGATGGTGTTTTGCGTCATGACAGCCTTGCCCCTCGATGCACGACACACCAAGGCACTGCATCATCGTGTCCTCGCAGCATATACTGTACACAACGAATGGGCTTGTCAACGGTCTTTTCACACTGCACTTAGCAACACGCAGAGCGCTGTCAATGAACCCATTCATGACTGTAAGGCTAATACCTTTGAATATAAAAAAATGTCGCAAATACATTTAAAAGCTGTAAAATTATCTCACACCTGAAATCATTAGCATGTGATATAGCAATGCTTTAAGAGGTGGGACTAAAACAGGCGGTTCAAATTCCTAAATTAAAACTGATCTGAGTGGGAAAAGTATTTTCCATACCAGGCAATGGAGTATCAAGGGGTGCCAGCATCTTGACGGCAAAACAAATCGTGATTAAATTATTATAACAAACCGTTGACAAGAACAGACAATACATTATAATTGAGGATCTCTTCAAAAATGATAAATTATAGTGCTGTCAAGCGATAAAATTGTTTTAACTAATTAATCACACAATTTTCCGTAATTAACACATTCACTGCCATTGATGGTTAAAGACGTCAAAGTGCTATTTTAACTGGGCTGGCAGTGAACGAGTTAATCACGATTATTCACATTTTTTTACTCTGATTCCATTTTTCTTCAAAGCCAGTGACAGATATTTACTTGAGTAAAATATTGGAATGAATGTAAAATCATCAAATAGAAAGTATATTTATCATCAAAGAATGTTCCAAGAGCTTTCTTTGATCCTTGAATAGATTACTTATAAAATACAGGTGTTAAACAAAACGATCAAATGGACTCAGCTTTACAGGCCATCTTCGGCCTGATTGATTACTCATATCTGTAGTAATTTAAGTTGCAGAGGTGGCAAATCCAGGCCCAGAAAGTAAAAACCGGCTTTAGTCCCTGGTGCTAGCTAGATAGCTAGCTCCCTAACAGATAAACGAGCACCATGGGAGCTAGCTAGAGAGCTAGCTAGCTAGCACCTGGGGCTAAAGCCAAACTGTCGCACAGTTTTTACTTTCTGGACCTGGATTTGCCACCTCTGTTCAGTTGTTCTTTTTTATAAACAAAAAAAAAGGAATCATGTTGGGAACACATACTGCCAATGAGTATAACTGCTACAGGATGAGGAATGGTTTGAAATATTTATAAGTTTTAATTTCATCCCTGTCTGACAGCAAAGTCACAATGTGAACGGAACATACAGAAGGTTTAGCTCTCAACATGAAGCAGTAGGATTTAAAAACGGAAACATTTAACATCTATTTCAAGTTGTTGAGATATAAAATGATCCAAATTAAACTTGTGCATAGAGCTTATATTACACCATACAAGTATATACTTTTTTTAATTTTTTTTTTAAAGACCCAAATGTTTCAAAACCCAGCTGCATGACATTTCTGTTTACTTTGGTTCTGTGCAGCAGTCAAACAATTTTGGGCTGAAGTAATAGATATTTTACATGTTCTTTTGAATGTTCACATTCCTCAATGTCCTTGTGTATGCCGACTGGGAAGTAGAGAGGGAAATAATGTTTAAATGTAAAAATTAACCAACAAATCATTGTTGTCACTTTTCTGTCTGTTACCAAAAAATATTCATGAATTAAGATAGCGGTAATTGGCTGAATGGCTTTTGGATTTACTGCCAATGGAAAAGGCAAGCTCAATCATTCAAGATCATGAAAATGAGCAAGCTGCATGAATTGTCTGTCATGACTCATTAGAGAACAAAGGAACAAATAACCTGATTGAAATAAGAGTCTGTTCATGATTTTTTGGGATGATTTTTAAAATAATAATATTGAAGGACTGGCTGAGTCTTTTAATTTTTTTGAGAATGAAAAATTACACATTTAAAAAAGGAAAGAAAGAAAGCCAACTAATTCAGAAAGCATGGACTTCTCCATGTATACAGTCGATACTCACTTGTGTTCCTCGTCCTTGAAGGTTTGTTACCTTGAACCCACAAGTCTTGGTACTTTTTGTTAAAAGCAGGTCTCCAACTCCCAGAGATCCAAGGAGAGTCTGGAGCTGTTATCCTGAAGAGGACGAATCACACTGCAGGTAAGTTTCAAGCATCTAGGATTTCCGAAATATTGTACATCTCACACCTCACTCCTTTTGACCTGTGATTAATGAAGATATCTTCTCTGGCTTGTCTTCGCAAACCTATGGAGAAAAATCACAAGAGCAATCAATCATTCAATCAAACATTATTTACACAGTAAATTTTGTAGAATACATTTTACTCTAAAAAGAATCCATTTGGTCCCACAGAGTAAAATTTACACTTGGAAGAGAGTAAAATATTCAGAGTAAATTTTACTCAAAGTATTTTGTGTACAAGAGAATTTTTGGTCTCCTTTTGGATAGTAGCAAACAGTTGGAGGGGCATAGCTCAGGTGGTAGAGTGGCCGTCTCCCAAGCTGAAAGTCATCAGTTCGTTTCTCAACCCTTGAGTGATGTTTTTTTTAATGATTTTTTTTTTAAATAAACTAACAAAATGTACTCACAAAATTTCCTTCTTAAATTTTATTTAAATTGAAAAAAAAAAAAACCATTACTAGTTTTTCGGCATTGGCCAATTCTCTCATACACAGTAAAAATACTTAGTAGTAAATTTGTAAGTGTAAATTCGACTCTATTTAGAGTGGGATAAAATTATTTTTGGAGTAAAATGTACTCTACAAAATTTACTGTGTAAACAATATTTGTCATGCAACCTAAAGTTCTTTACATTGATTAAACCCTGTCAATCAATTAATCAATGTCTAACTGGGGACATTTTCAATGCTTAAGTTGTTAGTTTTAATTGTTGGTCAATTCCACACCTTTAGCCTTGTCACGTCCTGGAATTAAATGAGCCATTTTGCTGTGGCGTCTTAAAAGGCAGACAGCTGCAACCATCAAAATACACCACAGGAGAGCGCCAATGCTCCCAATCAAAACCGGGTCCTTTAACAGCATCAGCAAGGGAGACTGATCCGGTCTCTGGCTTTCTGACTCTGAAGTAAATCTTATCTGTGGATCTTTGAAACAAACAAAATTAATTGCCCCACAAATAATTCTCCATGTGGCAGTAAGACAGAATGGATTCCAAATAGTGTTTGCATTATCCTGAAAATTGTTCAAATGTGCTTTAGCTTACTTATGACAAATCCATGGGGGTCACTTGGCACCCCTACTCCAGCCCCGTTCACTGCTGCAAGGGTAATCCAGTAGCGTTTCCCTGGTTGCAGGGCACGGATTTCAAACCAGTGCTGGTTGCTACCAACAGTCCAGTTTTGGTAGTGCTGCTCAAATGACTCTACACACCACACCTGAATGAAGAAACTGTTTGCATTAGGTTTGGGCAGCAACATCTGAGCCAATCCACAAAGATCCTAAATTTGAATTATATACTCAACAAAAATATAAATGCAACACTTTTGTTTTTGCTCCCATTTTTTATGATGAACTCAAAGATCCAAAACAATATCACCATTTCTCTCAAATATTGCTCACAAAACCAGTCTAAAATCTTTGATAGTGAGCACTTCTGCTTTGCCAAGAAAATACATCCCACCTCACAGATGTGCCATATCAAGATGCCGATTAGACCCCATGATTAGTGCACAGGTGTGCCATAGACTGCGCACAATGAAAGGTGCAGTTTGTTTATTTTATTGGTAGGGAAGGGGACTCATGAATTTGGTCAGTACTGACTGGTTTTCTGGGTCCCCAGACACCACCCCTCACCCTCCATCCCCAATATAAAAAAAACCACCACTTTTCAGAGTGGCATTTTATTGTGGGCAGTGCACTAATCATGATGTCTAATCAGCATGATGTCTAATCAGCATCTTGATATGGCACACCTGTGAGGTGGGATGGATTATCTCGGCAAAGGAGAAGTCCTCACTATCACAGATTGAGACTGATTTGTGAACAATATTTGAGAGAAATGGATCTTTGAGTTCATCTCATAAAGAATGCGAGCAAAAACACAACTGTTGCATTTACAATTTTGTTGAGTATACTTTCACAGTTTCTGTCCACCCAACACTTTGTCTCCTCTCCAAACTCAGAATTGATCAAACTTATCTTTTCTAAATATAGGATGTTATAGGAAGTTATGCGTTCAAAATTGTGCTCAGAAATTAGAGATGGGAAAATGAAACTTCATGGAGCATTTGTGATATTTTTTGACTCCTCTAGATGGCAATCTTGGTTTAAAGATGCAGTGGAAATGTAATCACTTTCCATTGCCTTTATCTCTAAATCATGAATACCATTTAGAGCAGTGGTTCTCAACTCTCTTTTTTTCAGTGACGTACGCTGTGTAAAAAAAAATCAGCCAAGTACCCATGTACCAGCGCAAAACATTTCCGGTTAATGAATACAAAATAAACGAGTGCTGTGCCATCATTGTCTGATGTATTTAAACTGTGGAACTCTATTTGTATTTATGTGGTCTCTCTTGAACTATTTGGAAATAAAAAGATATAACTAAAAATATTTACAAATAATTAATTTAATTATAGATTAAAAATATATATATTCCACATAAATCAACATAAAGTGTTCTCCTTTGGGATCAAAGTAAAGCTCTGTTTTCAAAAATAAATAACTGAATAAAAAAAAAAGTTCAAGTAATTGACATTTGGTTCAAGTTGGGTTGAACCATTCAGGTATGAGAGAGATGCTGGTTTTTAGGACACTGAAATAGAATAGCCTATTGAACATAAAAATTAATTTTAAGAGCTTGTATTTTTTAGAAATATTTACATATACTTATATTAGTAATATTGCAAGTGCTTCATGAAGCATTATTATTTATTATTATTATTATTATTTGAAGCCACTGGCTATGTGTTACACTTGACAATGTAACATCGTGCACACTTGGAATAAATGGTAAACTGAAGTCAAATAAAAAAATAAAAAATAAACATACATTTGCTGTTCTTGACCAGATGCAGAGGTAGCAAATCCAGGTCCAGAAAGTAAAAACCCTGCCACAGTTTGGCTTTAGCCATTGATGCTAGCTAGCTAGCTAGCTCCCTAGCAGATAAATGAGCACCATGGGAGCTAGCTAGTCAGCTAGCTAGCTAGTGAAAGATTACCTTTATTTTTGTAATCTTTTGCGTGTTCAAATAAATCCAAGATGAGATTCTTGTGAAGAGGGTCCTTGCAAGGTTATTTATTACAGAGATCTCTGGTCACACAAATGCATATCACCCAAGCAGTGTCATCCAATATGTGTGTCCTCTTTTGCCCACACAGCCTTTTTATTCAAAACAACAGGAAACGCCTCTGTCCTCCCGTGAGGTACAAAATCAGATTACATTCTCCCAGTATACTAGATTGTCCTTGAACTTTTGAAAACCGGATTTCTGACAAACAGGAACTAGACTTCTTAGATAAACAAACGAAACATATTAACTTTCTCATGTCTGGGAAAAGAGTAGAAAAGATAGCAAAAATGTCAAAAGCATTACTCATCAGATTATATTAGGTTAACATAATAACACCTACATCAACACATCTATAATGAAATGCAAAACACGTAAAATGTAAAATAAAACAGTAAAAATGTTAACAATGTCAACAATAGCTAGCACCAGAGCCGTATAGAGAGAGAGAGTTTGGCCAACTCTGTGTGACCAGCAGGTCACATGACATATGGAAGCCATCTTGTTACCCTGCTCAAACAGAGTTGGCCAAACTCTCTCTATACGGCTCTGGCTAGCACCTGGGGCTAAAGCCAAACTGTGGCAGGGTTTTTACTTTCTGGACCTGGATTTGCCACCGCTGAACAGATGCCAACATTTGAATGAATAAGAACTACAGTCAGTCTATGAAAAGTGTCCATTAACTAACAATATGACATGTGTTATATACTATATTTGTGCTGAAAAGATTCTGGTGTTCGTCCTGCGCAAAAGTGAACCAAGAACAAAATGGCTCTGATGACTCATCACATTTGCTTCAACACTTGGTCATCTAATTAAGAAATCTTGTGAAGGTGGTATAAATGAAGTGTGTATAATTAAAGACAGAATAGATGAAAGCAACATCTTGAGAATGACCTGGTAACCTTGTATGATCCCATTATGAGTTTCAAATGGTGGAGGCTCCCAACTCAGGTGGATAGAGTTATTGCGATCGTGGTTAACTGTTATGGACACAGCCAATGGAGCTGCCGTGGGAACTGTGTAAAGAACGTTATTAATCTGTCACCATTGAATTCAGAATGTTAAAACTACAACTACATAATGACTGAAATATTTCTCACCCGTCTCTGGAACTCTGAGGTGGCGTGTGTTACTCTCCCGGCCATACAAACTGCTGCCGTAGGGACGAACCTTAAACTCATACTTGTAGCCTCTCCGTAATGGGCCAATTTGTGTCTGAAAGCTTAACACTGTCACCTTTTTTGTGTCCCAGTCTGAGCTTGCAGGTAAAAGGGAACGATAAAGAACCTCAAAGCCATCTATGTAATGAGGTTGAATGGGAAGGGATTGGAGCTGAAAGCACACAATGAAGAAAAACACCTGATGAAGCAAAATGTTCTCTACATTTTTGTCAAACATTGTTTACATACCTTCCACTGTACTTGCGATATGTTGGACCCTGGGGCTATGACGGTGACATTTTCTAGAGACAGTCGTAGGGCTGACATTTCTATGTGGAGATCTTTCTGTTTTGTGCTGGCAGCTAGAGAAAGTAGTCACAGCTTACTGCATTGTCAAAACTTTTAGAATGAATGTACATAACTTATCCCATATTTATTCTTATAGTATTGCAAAACATGAATTCTAATCTTGCAGCTGCAGGACAGGAACTGTGCCTTATCACAAGATAGCAACTGAAACACATTTGAACTTTGACTGTTGAAACCTTCAGTGCCGAAGAAAGACACATCTGTATTATTATCTGTACAATGACTCATATCCTTGAAGGTTGCTGCTGTGTATACCCCTCCTCTTTAGAGCAGCAACATTTGTGTAAACTAGGGAAAATCCTATTAAAAAGTGAGGACTTGGCGGAGTGTGCCTCAGAACAAGTAGGAAATTGTAATCTGTGCACATCATCTGTGCATAAATTACAACATTTATAAGCCATTGTTCGGACAATGTTTTTGATTTGTGAGCAAAAACGTAAGATACAAGCGCTGTATGTGAGTGAACTCAACTTTGGCACAAACAAGTTTTTTTTTAAGCACAAATACTGGGACTTGGCTTGGTGTACTGCAGTAATATTAATAGTTGTTGGCAGATGATAAAGAACATTTTGCCTGTATTTTTATATTGTCTATCTATCTGTGTTGCTGCATGCTTGTGTTTAAATATCAGTTGCTTACTGCCATACTTAGATGGGTGATATCAGGCTGATACCTGGCCTTATTTCAGCGTATTAATACTGGCGACGGAGGCCAATACCAGTATAGGCCACCCTCTTGTGGCTATTTTTTTTAATTAGGAAACTAGAAATGACAAATTACAAGAATAGAAAATCTCATGTAATTTTGAGGAAAAATGCTGTAATGGGATGCATACAGTGTTTCTTTAAAATTATCTCATTATTTGTTTTGGAATGATTTTTTTTTGTATCAAAAACTACTCGCGGTCTTGGTACTTGGTATCAGTGACTACTGAAGAGTTGAGTGCTCGTAATGGTATCGGTCTGAAAAAAAGTGGTGTTGAACATGTCATTTTACTAAATATTGCATTAATAAGGTTAAATGTTTTGCTTCATTAAATGTGTCTCAAAATCATACTACCGTATTTTTACCTTCTACTAGTAGCTGTGCAGTGGCAGTGACCACACCGACATCATTGACTGCAGTGCAGGTGTACTGGCCAGCATCTTGGGATGTCACATAGTGGATCTGGAGAGTCTGGTCTGGGTTCATAAGATATCTGAAAACAAATTTTACTTACTTACTTTTCTGTTTTATTGCTCAAGTGAACTGTGATTGGTAAATAATAAAATAGTTATGTATTCTCCAGATACATCTACAGTAAAATGAATGCCTCAGTAGGATTTTATGAAAATCAATCAATTAACAAGAATGGTCATGAAAATCCATTAGCGATTTTTTTTTTGATTGATGGATGGGATTGTGTAGAATATGTATTTGAATTATCAATATCTCACACGCCACAGATGTAATTTACTGTTGTTTATCACTCCATCCTTATGCTACCTAGCATTTTAATGTATAGGTAGCATTATGCTACCAAGAATTTTGATATATAGACAGCATTATGCTACCTAGCATTATGCTACATAGCATTTTGATGCAGAGGTAGTATTATGCTACTTTAGTTTGAGACTGTGAAAATATTTTGGTCTAAGCCCAGCATTACTCTAATGAACAACCGGTGTGATATGGGCAAAAAGAACATGAGACACACATAACGGTCCCAAAAAATACGCGCAATAAATTAAATCCGCAAAGTAGTTAGCTTTATGTTTTACATTTATTATAAATGTTTTAAAGGCTCTATAACCCCTCACGACACAGTTTATGCACTTTTGTCTTCGAGGAATTTACATTTACTCACATTTCTCTCTTGTTTAATGATTCTCAATGTTCAAACCTTCATACATTTTATAAAATGGGTACATTGAGAGTGGAATTAAAAATAAACAAGTGAGATAACACGGTTGCACAGATGTGCTCTTAACGAGGATGTGGCTATGTTCAGAATTCATCACATTTAAACAGTTACATGAGAGTCGGCAGACACTTGTCAACACTTAACATGCCTCTGATTAACCTAAAATAAAGTTTAGGTGTTCAAGTAGGCTTTTTCTGTCATTTATTTTGTTTTATAGCAGGTGGTTGATGGAAAACTAACTTTAGTTATGGTGCTCTTTTGATGATGAGCAGTGTTGCCCTCCCACCAAACATACTTTTGGAAGTATGGCCAAGAAGTTCAATTTGGGGGGGATTTTGTGATGGTACAATCTCTTGTACAGCCTGAAACTGTATGAACTGTATAGGCCTTTTAATGTAGAGGGAGAGTACAGAAAGAGAGATCACTACTTTTTGCTCCTGTGTTGATCAAGGTCATTTTAGTCAATTACCAACTCCAGCTTTCTTCACTCTGGTGTTTTGGAGTTTGTGGTATGAATAAAAGGAGCATTATATTGTACTGTGTAATGTATTGTGTAATTTGAAATTCAGAATACCTGCCGTTGGGCAGTGGCCCCTGCTTTCTGCTCCAGACCACCGTAGGTGGTGGGTCACCTTTTGCCTGACAGTAGAACTGGGCAGACTCTCCCATTCTCACTGAGACATTTTCAGGCTTCACCACTAAAACGGGTTTTTCTACAGTAAAAGAGAGGAAATGTGCTCTCAACATGGAATTGCATTGCATATAATAGTATTGAGCCCAAATGCTGTCATGTTAAACAATGCTAATTATTACTACCGAGCACGGTGAGTCGAGCTGCCCTGCTCTCGCGCACACCCATGGTGTTGCTGGCCACACACACATAAGCACCAGAGTGATTCTTCTCTGCAGGAGCGATGATAAGCTTTCCATTCAGCTCCTGTATAGCACACACAAAAACATACGCACCCAACAACAGTTCAGTGGAGGAAGAAATCATACAAGACAAAAATTGCATCACTTAACAAATGTACAATATAGTATATTCAAATATCAGTGTAGTTTTATTCATGTGACATTGGGTGCAGATTGATTTGTTTGGCCTTATTCCCTGTAAGTCAAGCAAGGGGCTTTCATATGTTTGACAGTTACACGGTACACCTGATGCCGCTACTGATGCAACCCACCCACGACAGTAAATAGCATAAAGCATTCTCAACTAGTGTGCCATGGTACATTACTGTGCCGTGGGAAATGATAAAATTTCCCTTTGGTCCGAATATTTTGAACAAATAAGGTTTCTATGCCAGCAAATTTTAGTGACAGACAGAACAAATAAATAATTTTCTAAGTTCTATTAGATGGCATAAAGCAGTGTTTCTCAAATGGGGGTACGTAAAGGCACTCCAGGAGGTACGTGAGATTTTAAAAGAATCATTAAAACATAGCACCCATGCAAAAATGCTTTAAAAGTAATTGCTAATTTATGCAAATACTTCAATAAAATGTAAGTTCATAAAATAAATGTTATTCAACTTCATTGTGCAAAAAAACCTGAGTCTCCCCTTAGCAGAATGGTTCGACCCAGCCTGTCGTATGCCACCTATAGCATCATCTGTCAATCATTTCAAAACTATTTAAAATTAAGCTATGACCCCAATGGAGAACAGTTAATGGTAATAATTTGTATGTGCACAAATCTATAATTAATTTAATTCTTTCTTTCTTTTATTCAGTAACATATTTTTATTTCCAAAAAGTTCAAGATTAATGAAATAAACTTCCAAAATGTAATAAATCAGACAATGACGGCGCAACACTCTATTTTAAGTGTTGTTTCACGCTGGTTAGGAGAAACTTAGCTGAAAAAATATTCCAGAGGGGGAACATCATTGAAAACAGGGTGAGAACCACCAGCATAAGGTATGTACAGGTAATTGATATGTGTAATCCACTTTTTGTGTCATTTTTCACTTGGCTCAATAAAGGTTAGGAACCACTGGCGTAAATGGTCTTTCTAAGGGAACCAATTTGAAACCCCAGGGCACCATGTCCAAAGCCAGTGGTGGTACATGCTGAGCCATCCTGCAGTTGAGAGCCAATTGAGAGATTTGCCTTTTTTGACAATACAGGAATCTAAATTACATTTCACAAACATGCACAGAATTATACATCGGGCCATTAAGGAGCACTACAGTGAGAAAGCAACCTTACATGACATGACATGACATGACATGACATGACATGACATGACATGACATGACATGACATGACATGACATGACATGACATGACATGACATGACATGACATGACATGACATGACATGATATTAATCCTGGGCGGCACGGTGGCTGACTGGTTAGCACGTCCGCCTCCCAATGCAGAGGACGTGAGATTGAGTCCAGGCTTCGGCCTTCCTGGGTGGAGTTTGCATGTTCTCCCTGTGCTTACATGGGTTTTTTCCGGGTACTCTGGTTTCCTCCCACATTCCAAAGACATGCATGGCAGGTTAGTTGAACACTCCAAATTGTCCCTAGGTGTGAGTGTGGATGGTTGTTCATCTCTGTGTGCCCTGTGATTGGCTGGAAACCAGTTCAGGGTGTACCCTGCCTACTTACCGAAGCCAGCTGGGATAGGCTCCAGCGCCCCCCGTGACACTTGTGAGGAAAAGCGGTTAAGAAAATGGATGGATGGATATATTAATCCTTTGAAAAAATACACATTTTAACATATCCTTACATACAGTACATACCTTCCCTTACTCTTATTGAATTGACACCTGAACTGGTCTGGTTGTCTTAGAAGGCTTTTCACCTCTCATCCGAGCAGGATTCTCGAGTTCATGCACAAGGCTAGCGCACTAAAGTCAAAGTAAACTTTGTTGTTATTTCTTTACATGTACTAGACATACAAAGAATCGAAATTCCGTTCCCTTGCATTCCCAAGTGTCAGCAAGACTAAAAAACAACAACAACACAGACAATAGTAAAGTGGTCAGGCACAGTTAAAAGCAGTATGAAAATGAAAAAAACAAAATCTAATATGTAAGGTGCATTTCCTTGACGTATTAAAGGACAAGTAGCCAGTTTTTGCCTCCTTTGATAGAAAAATAAAGTTTGAACATTGATAGATATTAAGTAGTAGTAGCGGTGGGGCGAAACCTTTGGCAAATGCTTAATACCATCTTTGTTCATATTTTAACGGCTGTGTAAATAAAGTCACCAAACATGGCAAATTCCTCGCTCATTATTCTCCAAGCCTGCTCCTTTTTGACTCTGTCCCTGTATTGGACGTTGACTGTGTTGTTTAGCCCACAGACCGCAATGACTATGTGTCTTTTAAGTGTTTACCTACTTGTCCCCACAGACTGCTATTACTGGAGTAAATGAGATCAAGTGAAGTAGATTCAGACTCGAGGAATCAATGTTTGTGTTTGAAATGGAATGATTTACCGAACCACAACTGCTCAAGGATGACAAACAGACTGGTGGTGCCATAATAGTTTGGACCTTTACCAAAATGGAATGGGGGGGGTTAATGATGTTGTCAAATGTATTAGACCTATTTACTCCTTTACAGAGGTGTCAAAGCCAGGTCCAGAAAGTAAAAACCCTGCCACAGTTTAGCTTTAGCCCCAGGTGCTAGCGAGCTAGCTCGCATGGTGATCGTTTATATGCTAGGGAGCTAGCTAGATAGATAGATAGCATCTGGGCCTAAAGCCAAACTGTGGCAAGTTTTTTTACTTTTTGGACCTGGATTTGCCACATTTGAATTTTAATTTATTTATTTAAAAAGGGACAATGCACATTGATCAACATTTTACAATGTAAATGTGCTCAAGTTAGCTAACTCAAGCTAAAATCTCCTCCTTTAGCATGTCAAAATGACAGCTGTGAAAAGAAAGAAATGGCAAATGATGGTATTAAACTTTTGTGCATTACCATTCTATACAAGGTAATGGAGTAAGATTAATCTCGTAAGCAAAATGCATAAAATTGATCTGAAGCTATGGGAAGAGGCAAATATCTTACAGTGTAGTGGAAGTCAGTGTAGTTGATTAGCAGGCCATCTTTTCTCCACATAATGTTCGGTTCTGGGTGTCCCATTGGGGGGGCACAGCTTAAAACAGCTACCTCCCCCTCTGCCACCTCCACATCACTGGGCTGCACAGTGAAGGCCTCCTGCAGTGCTACAAAATACAGAAAAGGGCTGACACTTAATTTTATTTAAAAAACAATTAAAACATTTTAAACATTTATTGAACACAGAAGAATAGTACAAATACCAGTGAATTCAATTTACATGAATCCCATAATTAAAAAAACAGTGAAACAAATAAAATAAAATAATATATATTTTTTAAACAATTAAAACATTTTAAACTTTTATTGAACATAGAAGAATAGTACAAATACTAGTGAATCCAATTTACACAAATCCCCTAATAAACAAAATAAAAATTAAAAACAGGAAAAAAATAAAATAAAATAAATGTTTAAAAAAATATTATTTTAAAACATGTATTGAACATAGAAGAATAGTACAAATACCAGAGAATCCAATTTACATGAATCTCATAATAAACAAAATAAAAATTGAAAAAACTGATAAAATAAAATAATGTTTTTAAAAAATATGTTGTTGTTTTTTTAACGTTTATTGAACATAGAAGAATAGTAAAAATACCAGTGAATCCAATTTACATAAATCCCATAATAAACAAAAGAAAATTTTTATTAAAAAACGGGGAAAAAATAAAAAAAATATTTAAAAAAATAATTTAAAATAACAAACAATAACATTCAGGTAGCTCCAAGAGTTATTTTTCAAAATAATTCAGCATGGATATTAATCAGCAAAAGACTTACCCGCGATGTGCAAGGATGCATTCCGGCTGATAGCTGTTCCTACACTGTTCCTGGCCACACAAGTGTAGGTACCCTCATGCGAGTGGCCACGCCCACTCCCACCCACACTCAGGAAGAAGAGCCGATCATCTGACAAAACCATGGGCTGCAGTTGGCCATCTCCCTTCGTTATCTCCAGGGGCTGGCCGTTGTGCAGCCACTCAATGCTTGGCTTTGGGTTGCCATCCACTCGGCAAGAGAATGTGGCAGGTTTTCCCAATTTCACCACCACATCAGAGGGGTGGTGCACGATGTGTGGTGGCACATCGTCAGCACAAACTCTGGCACCTGTTAAAAAAAAGCGAAAAATCATTAATTCAATAGCATTCTTCTCTTTGAGTGCCTCTCAATAATTGTTTAAAACATATGGAACCAGAACAAAGCCATTACATTTTGGCATTAAAAATAATGTTGGCATTAGTAGAAACAGATGTACTGAGACTCAAAAAAAATATTAACCTGACAATAGTGCTGGCAATATCGAATAATTTTAGTATCAATTAATCTATCAACTATTCAATCGATTAATCGACTAATCTGATTCATTTTAATTTTGCATTTAACTGTATTGCAAAATCATTTTTTCCCTGATTCCTGTTTATTAACCAGTGAAAGGTGGTTATTTCGTATTTTGTATTTGTGTAGCGATGAAAAAAAAAGGGGGGGGGGGTTGATAGTGTACTATGTTACTGGTTTGGCCATCAAAAACAGGTGTTTGCAAATGTCTTATTTTGATTAAACAGAAGATAATCAGTCTTCTTTCATTAAAGACTAAAGAAATCAATGAACAATTAATGTTGATATGATGAAATCAGAGGATTTGGACAATTTGAAATAAAAAAATGCTCCAAACGATTACTCGATTATTAAAATAGTTGTTGATTAATTTGATAATCGATTACTTGTTGATTAATCGATTAATTTTGACAGCTCTACCTGGCAAGAGCCAGATTGATAACGTGAATCACTCAAAGGAGTACTCCACAATACCAATCTGGGACTAGGGTTGGGCAATTTTACGATTACAGTATCACGGGTTGTCTAAAAATAGCAAGGGTGTCACTTTCAATACTGTCATTAAAAAACAAAATGCAGAACGTAAGGGCCAATATGATATTCAACATACACTTTTGATAGTAGGTATACATTTGTAGTTGTGTTTTGAAATTAGTAAAACTAGATGGCCAGTCGCGCAGCTCGAGACTTAAGTGCATTGGTTCCCCCCCAAAAATGGGGCCTGTATGCAAAAATCTGCATGGAGACGGTAATGGTGTGAGATGAAATAGAGTATTTCCAAGTATTACAAGAGGAAAATGAAGGCCACCAGACCCAAAAACAAAGAGCTGACGGCAAGCATCAGGAAAGCCTGGGCTTCCAGGACCCCCAGGCAATGCCAGGGCTGCATCGAGGCAGTGATTAAGGCCAAGGGATTCCCTACCAACTATTGAAGATTGACGTATGGTTTTGAAAATACCATCGATCCATCCATCTTTCAGGATTCTGAAGCTTGGACGCATGCGCGAGATGCTGTGACTATCGCGAGACCTACAGCGAGACCGGGAAACCCCAACATGGCGGCGCCCTGCTGCTAAAATAGAATTAGCTCTATTATACTAAACTAATCCAAATTTAACCATCATATATCTTGCCTTTCTTTTTTTTCCCCCTCTCTTTTTCATCCGACAGATTTGGAATACCACCCAACGTGGAGGACCTCGAATGCTTCATCGACGCATATTTTTACAGCTGCGCGATGGAGAATCCTTCCGTCGAGAAACTGTCGAGAAAACCTTCGAAAAAGAGGAAAAATGATTCAGCGACGGACACGGAGAACCTAGCCACTACGGAGGTTTCGGTCAGTATGCTGGAGTCCATAAATAAAAAATTAGAGGTCCTCTCCCTAATCAGCGAGGACGTCAAAGAATTAAAAGTAAGTATGGAATTCTTCAGCCAACAAATAAGTGATCTCCAACGAGACAATGCCGAGTTACACTCTACACTCGTGACTGTTTCAGCCGAGTTAGAAACCGTTAAAAAGGAAAATAAAACGCTAAAAGAAACTGTTCTGGATATTCAATCCCGTAGCATGCGGGAGAATTTAATATTCTCAGGAATATCCGAGAATACCTCTGACAATCCAGAGGTTGAGATAAAAAAAATTATGACGACGTCGTTAAAAATTCCTCAGGAGTCGGTAAATAACATCTCTTTTCACCGGGTACATCGGCTTGGAGCCCCTAGGGGCAACAGACCCCGTCCTATTATCGCCAAGTTTGAGCATTTTAAACAGAAAGAATTTGTTAAAAGTAAAGGACTGGAGCTTAAAGGGACATCATTTGGAATGAACGACCAATTCCCGAGAGAGATTAATGAGCGGCGAAAGGTACTGTTTCCTATAATGAAACAAAATAGGCAGGAGGGTAAACGGACTGCGATGGTCGTCGATAAACTATACATCGATGGCCAACTATTCCGGAACCCCAACTCCACTCCCTGACTGTTCTAAATGGCATTGGTGGAACTAAACTTTGTTTGATCATTAGATGTATACATATACTGTATATGTGGTTATAAAACCTTAAATATGAATATTCATTATGTTTAGGCGATATTATAAATATATTATTAAATACATAACTATATCTAAAGTATATTTAAACAAAAAATCTCGCTTAGGTTACCAGTTATTGGTGTATTTTTATGTTTAATCCCCCGTTAACTTCCTTTACTTTTACCTCCCTACCTGTTTTTTCACTGTTATATTTACTTACTCGTTACCTCATATTTTACACAAATTACATAAACCACCTAACCACTTTGATTCTATCCTATAACATACTAATACTGACAAATGGCCTATGCAGATATATACACAGGACTGAGTCTATATTGTTTGTATGCATAAATTAGTTCTGGTTTCCTGGTATGTTTGTGGCGCTCGCTCAGAAGCAAAAAGAATAAAAACTTTAGACCATCTCTTAAAATTAAAAGCAGATATTTGCCTCCTACAAGAAACTCACCTACAAAAATCTGAAGAAAAATTACTTATTGATAAGAATTTTAGCCAAGCGTACTCTGCCCCTTATAACAGTAGACAAAGAGGAGTCTGTATACTCATACATAAGAATTTACTCTTTACTTTAAATAATACAATAACAGACCCAGAGGGTCGATACATTATTATTCAGGTGACTATATTTAATAAAATATATACACTTGGTAATTTATATGCCCCTAATAATGATGATCCGGCCTTTTTCCATGAATTTTTCTCTCAGCTGTTTGATTTAGCAGCGAACTCTACTATTATTATTGGAGGAGACTTTAACACAGTCTTAAATCCATTAATTGACCGTTCTAATAATACAACATGTAGACGATTACAATCTACTAAAGTAATAGGGGAATATATGGATGACTTTGGCCTCGTCGACAGCTGGAGACTTAAAAACCCAAATAAGAAGGAATTTACCTTCTTTTCCGCTGTGCACCGGTCTTTTTCAAGAATTTATTATTTTCTTACAAATAACTCTATTGCTGATAAAACTGTTACAAAAATACATCCTATTATTATTAGCGACCATGCACCAGTCTCCCTTTCCCTACAAGTTGATTATACCTTTAAACCACCACCGACATGGCGGTTTAACATCTCACTGCTAAACGACGCAGAGTTTGACAAAATTATAAGAAAAGAATGGGCAGACTTTTTGGAAATAAATGACTCTCCAGACCTATCGCCATCTCTTCTCTGGGAAACTGGGAAAGCAGTAATTAGAGGTAAAATTATATCATATTCATCTTATAAAAAGAAACAGGATCAAAAATCAGAAAAAGACTTGGAAGATAAAATTAAACAACTGACGGATGAGTACGCAATAAACCCAAATAACCAAATATGGGCTGACTTACAAAATACAAAAATACAGTTAGACGATATGCTAACTAAAAAGACAGAATTTATAATACAACAATTGAGATATAACAACTTTGAATATAATAACAAATCAGGTAAATTTCTTGCAAACCAACTTCAACGCAATCGGGAAAAGTCTCTTATAACGGCTATTAAAGGGACAACTGGTGAATGCACACAATCACCAGAAGAAATTAATCACATTTTTTATAACTATTATCGTAACCTATACTTAGAAACTAACAAGCCTAACCCTGAGCATATTGAGGCATTCCTCAGTAGCTTAAATATACCTCAGTTAACTACTGAATATAAAGACATGTTAGATGCGCCACTTACTATAAACGAGTTGTACAGTGCTCTAGATAGTATGCCTAATGGCAAAGCACCTGGCCCGGATGGTTATCCGACTATATTTTTTAAGCACTTCTGGTTAATGCTTGCTCCACTATTCTTAAGAGTAGTAACAGAAATTAAAACTAAGGGTTACATACGCCCACACATGAATACAGCAGCAATTAAATTTTTATTAAAGCCAGAAAAAGACCCCACCCTTCCATCAAGTTAACGTCCGATTTCACTAATTAACACTGATATTAAAATTATCACTAAGGCTTTCACATCTAGACTAGAAACAGTAATCTCGACAATTATTCATAGCGACCAAACAGGCTTTATTAAAGATCGGCACTCTACTAATAATATTAGGAGACTCTTTAACCTTATTAGCATGTCACAGCGGCATGATAAAAAGGCAGTTATTATATCATTGGATGCAGAAAAAGCTTTCGACAAAGTTAACTGGTCCTTCCTCTTTGCTGTTTTAAATAAATTTGGCTTTGGGAAATCATTTATCCACTGGGTATCAGTATTATATGATTCTCCAAAAGCTACAGTTACTACTAATGGGATTATATCTCAGAGCTTTACTTTACAGAGAGGCACAAGACAGGGATGCCCACTATCCCCTTTATTATTTGCAATATTTATTGAGCCACTTGCATTAGCCATACGCCAGGAAAGAAGGATTCAAGGAATTCACTCTGGGGTAACAGAACATCAAATTAATCTATATGCCGATGACATCTTACTTTATTTAGAAAAGCCGGCTACTTCGCTAGGGGAAGTATTTAATTTAATAACTAAATTCTCACAGTTATCAGATTATTCTATTAACTGGACAAAATCAACACTTCTACCTATTACAGAAAATTCATGGAACCCTGCAAGCCAGGACCCACACTACTCATTTCCTATAGGTAATTTAAAATACTTAGGCATAAAAATCTCACCTAAATTAACTGATTTAATTCATTTAAATTTTTCTCCACTTCTGGATAACATTCATAGTGACTTGGAGCGCTGGAATAATCTTCCTATTTCTCTAATAGGACGAATAGCCACCATTAAAATGAAAGTTTTACCAAAAATAAACTATTTTTTCTCAATGATTCCATTTAAACCTACGGCTAAATGGTTCCAGTTGTTGGACTCAGCCGTAACAAAATTTTACTAGAATAAAAAAAAAGCAACGATTAGTCTATCTACTCTTCAGAAAAGTAAATCCAAAGGTGGTCTAGAGGCACCAAATTTTATGTACTACTATATAGCTAACAGGCTACAATATATCGTTCTATGGGCACAACCCAACAGAGACACTAACTGTTGGTTGGAACTAGAACAGAAGGATTGTAATAACCTCAGACTTCGAGATCTACTCTTTATTACAACATCGATTAAGCGTCATAATTGTTTTAAAAACCCAATGATTTCCGCCACCGTGACTGCCTGGTGGAAGGCACTAGAATTGACAAAAGCCCAAGTGGAGCCCTGTGGACTTTCTCCCCTATGGCATAACCCCGACTTTCAACTTAACAACCAACCATTTCATTTAGCTGTGTGGGAGCAGAAAGGAATTACACATCTCCACCATCTCTTCTCAGATAATATGTTTATATCATATACATCCTTGCTCCAAAAATACAATATAAAAAACGGAATTTTTTTACATTATCTACAAGTTAAAAATATGATAAAGAAAAAAATTCCAACACTTCGGGGTACGCTCCAACCGCCTGTTTAAGCTAAAGATATTAACAAGCTTTCTCCGACAACAACAAAAAAACTTTCAAAAATATATAAGTTACTTTCATATACTGATAAAATGTCTTTACCCATCTCGAAATGGGAGACAGACTTGTCTATAGCACCGGAACCTGACTTTTGGATTCAAGTTTGTGAAAACGCATTTAAAATGACAAAACACACAAATTTACAACTTATCCAATATAAAATTATTCACAGAACATACATTACTCAATATATGATGAAGAAAATGGGACTCTCAGACTCCGACATTTGTCTCCAATGCTTACAAAACACTACAGACACTTATGTTCATGCTTTATGGTTATGTACTCCGGTTATGTATTTCTGGACTAAAGTCTTAGAAAAACTTTCCGCTATTTTGGACTGTAGGATACCTTATCTCCAAACTTGTGTTTGCTAGGTGACCTAACAACAACTGACTTACCACATAAACAATTTCAATCTACACTTGTAGCCCTTACTATCGCTAAAAAAACAATTTTTGTTAACTGGAAAAATAAACAAACTCTGAATATCGACCAATGGTCTAACCTCCTCATAAATCACATTTTAATGGAAAAAATATCTGCCTCAAATAAAAACCAAATATCAAAATTTATAGAAACATGGTCTACGTATATAGAATTTTTTAACCTAATTCTGGTTACTTAATTCTGTCTGTTAGCGAGAGCCACTACATCGTGATAACTTACATTGATGTTTCTGCATTTGGCAATTTATTATTATATTATATTATTAGTATGGGATTTTTTTTAATGGGCTTTAGGTGAACTGATGAATACACACACGCTCGCACGCACGCACGCACACACACACACACACACGCACATACACATACTCACCCACATACAAAAAAAAATATATATATATATATATATATATATATATATGTGTATATATATTTAAAAAAAAAAAACATTTATTAAATTTTTTTTAATTTATTTGTTTGTTTTTTTTTAAAAAAAGGAGAGCAATGATGATGTCAAATCGAATGAACAATACTGAGCTCTCCTGAGAAAAAAAATAAAAATAATAACGAAAATACCATCGATCCATCCTTCTTTTTTCCCATGCAAAACACTGGGAAGTATGCATCGTGATTTCTTCACAGTATTATAATTTTTTTAAATCCTGTTTTGTGGGTTTTATGAGCTGGAAGCCCAAATATATGTAAAGATAAACAAATAAATACATGAAATCTTTTTTGTTGTGGGCCCTGAATCTATAATCTATGAAAGTTTGACTTTTTGAATTGAATTATGGAAATGATTCAACTTTTCGAGGATTTTCTAATTTTTGACGAGCACATGTAAATTCTGTTTTGTTGGACAGGTTGATTGATCAAGTTGACTAAGACCAAATTCAAACTAAGACAGAGTAGAGGTTTTGATGCTAAGTTGACTCTCTTCCTATCTCTCTACCAGTGCTTTCCTCAAATCTGTCTTTAGTTATTTTCTAAGTTTTGAATATGTCCAAAAAGGATTAACAATAAAGTACACTTTATTATAAAAATAAAGACACACGTGAAAATATAAATATATCCATCCATTTTGGGAACCGCTTATTCTTCACAAGGGTCGTGGGGTTGCTGGAGCCTATCCCAGCTGGCTTTGGGCAGTAGGCGGGGTACACCCTGAACTAGTTGCCCGCCAATCGCAGGGCACACACAGACGAACAACCATCCACACCCACAATCACACCTAGGGACAAGTTGGACGCATTTATAAATATAAATAAAGACACACATGAAAACACTCATCATTGTATAATACACCCACAATCTGTGACGGGACCTAATTACTCTTTTCAATCGTAATCAGTGGGATAATGGTTATAGGCTGTGT
Source organism: Vanacampus margaritifer (assembly GCF_051991255.1). Taxonomy (NCBI): domain Eukaryota; kingdom Metazoa; phylum Chordata; class Actinopteri; order Syngnathiformes; family Syngnathidae; genus Vanacampus; species Vanacampus margaritifer. The sequence continues at coordinate 16,768,668 of NC_135447.1, read as the reverse complement.
TACTTAATATATATGAAGCTGTTACTGATTATATATGTCTTAGCTGTAATCAGAAGCAGACAATATTGGTAGAGATGGGAAAATGAAGCCTCATGAAGACTCATGAAGCACTTTTACTATTTTTTTTACTCCTCTAGATGGTGCTCTTGGTTCAAATATAAAGGCTAGTGCAATGAAAATGTATTACATTTCCACTGCCTTTTTAAACCAATAGTGCCATCTAGAGGAGTCAAAAAATATCACAAGTGCTTCATGAGGCTTCATTTTCCCATCACTAAATATTGGATAGTTGTGAATGTGTGCGACTGTGTGTGATTCTGATCTTGTTTTCATCAGCTCTGGAGAACTCTAGTGGTCAAATCTGGTATTACACTTGAACAAATTGTCTTTGTTTGACACCACTCACTGTATGGAGGACCAAAATTAAAAATAAATAAATGACTAAATAAATAAATAAAAGTGCAAATAAAAATTATATAAAAAATATAATTAAAAAATTACATCCCAAAAATAAATATAAATGGGAATTATAACAACAACAAAATATAAATATATCCCTAAATAAATGAATATGAGTAAAAATAAATGCAAAAATAAAAAACAGATTAAAAAATAAATGTCGAAATAAATAAAAAATAAAAATAAATAAAAAAATAACTTGCGACTTAAGTTGCTCGATAACAAGTTGTGATGGCAGTGGACAAGATAGTTGTCCATTGCTGGAGCTCTCCAATGCAAGCTGGCGAGACTTACTTATTCGCCGACCCGCTCACTCGATCAAGACAGGCAATTTGCAACGGCGGAGTCCTACCCATGATAGGCTTAGAACTGCCCCCTCATTTGAATAACATGTCGACCTGGCAGAGCGTCTCCAGCATGAAATAAATAAATGTGAGAGCAGAGCGTTTTTATTGATTGATTGAATATATATTATATGTATTATATATATATAATAATTTAATTCTAAATATATATTTATCTTTGTATTTATTTCGACATTTATTTTTATATTTATTTTTTGAATCTCGTTTTTTATTTTTGCATTTATTTTTACTTGTATTCATTTATTAAGGGATATATTTATATTTTGTTGTTTTTATTTCCATGTACTGGTATATATATGTATATATATTATTATTTTTTTAATTATATTTTTATATCCGTTTTTATTTTGATTTTTTGTCATTTATTTATTTATTTAATTTGGGCAGTTTTAGTCCTCCATATCTACAGCATTATACTGGTATCACTCGCACCGACCTCCATTTCCTCCGTTTCGATAATATCTCTCACGATCTATGTTCGTATAGCTCCATGCTCACTCTAACCCTCTTCAATATCGACATACTTCCCCTCAGTTATGTAGTCAGTAGGCATAGAATACATGTTAATAACGTGTGTGTAGCATTCACAATTTGTTTGTGTATTCTGTTGAAATTGTTTATTAAAGTTGTATGAGAAAAAAAAAACAATGGGGTACATGGCACGGACTTCCGGGTTTCACACATCAGCGCCATTTCCAGCCACTGCTGACTGTCTTCCAACACTGGCACTCACACCCCTGCGCCCCCCAACCACACGCCCCCGCTGAGGACGTATCAGTTGTCTGAAATATTTCGGACAACTGAGACACTACACACTCGCACCCGTTGACGGGAACACGCAACCGAGGGGCACAAAGGCAGAAGCGCAAGCACTGGGACGCGGCCCACACGTTGCAAACAGGAACCGGAAACAAAGGACACATAGAGGGAAATATTTTACCAAGTGGGCGAAACTGGTAAAATCATGGTATTTAACTTAAAAACAATTGGGGTCAGTTATACACAGGTGTGCAGGACAGCCCTAAACAGCGGGGCTCACACTGGGCCCATATGTGTTATATCTACATGTTATCCTGTTTTGCATATATTGGTTTTTAACTTCCTCCTACCCCTTTTGAACATATAAACTCTTTTCTTTCTTCCTATTCTTGTTTTTCTTTTTACTTGTATTTTATACTTGTAATGTGTTTTGTGTTTTCTTTATGTTTATATGTTTAATAAAACCATAAACCAAACCAGAAGAAATTACACCCTATGACAAAGCTACAACCTATTACAATGCACACTGTACATTTCTTGGAAATTATTTTTTTATACCAGTTATTTGGAATAGTATTTAGTTGTGTTTTATTGTAGTTCAGCTTAAACCCATTTGTTACTTGTTTTTGGGGACTAGTTAAATTCATATTGTCACTATCAACTGATAAGAAAAATAGGCCTACATATATTGTGGTACAGTTTTCGCCCATACTGCCCAGCCCTAATCCAAGGCAAAAAGGATTACCAACAAACAATGTTTGCAGGGTGTGCAACATGAATGCCATTGTTTGAATTTCCTGCAAAGTTGGATGACCACATCCAAGGAAACGGGGGTGATCAGCTTCCTGATAGAAGAGGAAGCTCAAAGCACTCAGGGACAACTGAAGAACCACTAGAAATTGATGTTTATTTTCAATAAACTTTATAGCGCCTGTGAACTTGTAAACTTGAAATTGACCGAAAATGTAAGTGATTTCAATATGGATACGTTGTTGAACTAATATTTCCATGTTAAAAGACATTTAAAACTATTAAGTTGATTTAATTCAAAGGCAGCTCATTTGACTGCAAATGGACATAAGCACTAAACTGGTCAGATCAAATCAAGTGTCATTCAACAGCTACTGCACAACCAACTATAGAGCTGCTCTTCTTCAATTGTTCTTTCATCCGTGAGAAGCGGAAATGCCTCAAATAACAGACAACAATATTCTACTTGGCCACATTGTCACAGTAACTCCACATGGAAAAGTAAACAAAAACAAAAAAAATGCTGTTATTATCAATGTACTGCACATTTTATGTCTACTTATTAAAATAATCTCACACTTGAACACCATGAATGCACGTTAAACTAATCAGCAACCATATCATCGTTGCTTTACAATAAATCAATAGCTCTTTGATTTGGCGACATCATGTGTTACAGGAAATTATAGTACAGTACACAAGTAACTTACGTGGCAAAAGAAGTGCAGTTATCACGTAGAGCAGCATGAAATCACTTCTAGACATCACTGCGGTCAGTCCAAGTCAAGTCAAAGCAGTCTCCACATTCCGCAAAGACTTTCAAGTTTTGTTTATACTCGTATTACGGTAACACGCAGCCAACGTGCTGTGAGGGCAGATTTCAAAATAAAAGCACAAAACAAATACATGGAAATCGATGCTTTAGATGAAAAATAATTATAGAAAATACACACTCGGTTATCATACAACCATTCCACTTCTGGGAGAAATTAGATTAGCCCACGATCGAACCCAGGACATTTCATTCAGATCTGATGTGGCATTTTAAAATGAGAAGCCCTTAAAAGCCCTCAGAAATCTACATATTTGATTGGAATTACACCAACAGAATATTAAAAATAATGCTTTTGGTTTTACACATCCATTCTACTTCTAGAGACATACTAGAGTCAGATTTTGGGGGGCAAGTGCTCCGGGTGGGGAAAAAAAGGGCAAGTGCTCTGGGTGGGGAAAAAAGAGCACTTTTGTGCACAATTCCGAGATGACGTCACAAGTCAAGATGGCTGGCAATTTGGTGAACAAAATCTATCTGCCCATTGAAAAGTATTGGACTTTGGATTGTGTAATTTGATTTGTGAGGATGTCATGTTTAGTTTCTGTTTTCCTTGCCTTGTTAAGTGTGATCCTGCCCATCCTCGTGTTATCCAATCAGTGCCCTCAGCCACTTGTGTCTTGTCCAGGTGTGTCTTGTTGTGTCGTTAGTGTTAGTGTATTTAGTCTGCTGTCTCCCCTCTGTCTGTGTGGGTACATTGTTTTTCCCCATGTCACGCTGCTCGTTTTTTTCCTTGTTGTTCCCTCCCATGTTTTGATTTCTGATTTGTTTGATCTTGTAATTTGGAAGATTTTCCAAATTTCTATGAAAAAAATTTTTTTTCATAGAAATTAAATTCTTTTTTTTTTTTTTTTGATTGAACCTTTGCCTCCTCGCCTTGTCTTCCCGCATTTGGGTCCCCAAGCTTCCCCGTTTTGACAGAGGATTATTTTGATTTCAAAATGTGATGAGATGTTGTTTGTATGATAGTCACAGGAAAAATAATTAAAATCTCCCGTTTGTTTTCATCGTATAAAGGAAGCTTTTGCAATGTGTTGCATTGGGGACATATCAAAAATGCCTGCATGTTCGGAAATGTCAATAGAAGTTTTTAAATAAACATTACACACACATAATAATAATTAATAATACCCCACAGCTAGTTTTAATAACAACCTATTAGGGCAACCTGACTGCAAGACTTGTAGCATAGAAGTAACTTACAATTACGGTTTGTACTAAATAATAGCTAATAATAGCTTCATGCTTGCTGATTTAGTACAAACTACTGAAAAAACATTTTTTCCCCAATACAATTAACCTTAAGGAGCAAATCAATATTAAAATGAGATCTTTAAAAGGTGCTAAACTCTAGTTACCATGACTCTCTCTGGCCTTGACTCTAAGTCTGACCTTTCATCTTCATGTGTCTTTGATTTCATCCAAGAGAGCAGAGAGATGCTTCACTTGACTGATTGCTGTAGCTCTTTTTCTTTTCCCCTTTTCAGCCTCTCCTTTCTAGGCATTATGCTACAATTACTAATAAATACACCAATTGTAACCAAACAGACCAATGGCATGAGAATGAATAAGACTGACTGTTGTCATTACAAAACGGCAAAAGAGTATTTTTCACAGGCAATTGACAATTCCAAACATCCGGGCATTTCTGCATTTCCACAATGCAACTCAATGCAAATGCTTCGATCACCAATCACGTATTGGATTGTTTTTGCCTGTGACTACTAGCATAATACAAACCAGACACAAATAACAGTTCATCACATTTTGAAGTCAAAATAACCTCCGCAAATCAAATTACAATGATCCAAAGTCCAATGCTTTTCAATGCACAGATTACAGAGAGCTTCCTTTCTCCGTCATTAATCTTACTATGTGGTGGTTATCACGTTATCTATTATTGACTTAGCATACATTTTAAACTAGGTGGCTAATATCGGCTAATTTAAGGTCAGTTGTTTGTGCTGTATGAAACATGCTACTTCACAACAAAATGATTATAGGTAGGGAATAGAGGGCAAACAAACATCAAAGGATTCATAACACAGTTACCTGGCTGAGGTGGAGCAGCAGGGGAAGAAGATGCGTGTGTGTGTGCGTGCGTGTCTGTCTCTGTGGGTAGTTAGCGTTTATGTGACAAAGAAAGCGAGCGAGCGAGAGAGCTAGGTCGAGTGCAAACGCGCAGGGAACGCATATCAGGGCTTTTTATTTGTATATATATATATATATATATATATATATATATATATATATATATATATATATATATATATATATATCCATCCATTTTCTTAACCGCTTGTCCTCACAAGGGTCGCGGGGGGCGCTGGAGCCTATCCCAGCTGGCTTCGGGCAGTAGGCAGGGTACACCCTGAACTGGTTGCCAGCCAATCGCAGGGCACACACAGACGAACAACCATCCACACTCACAATCACACCTATGGACAATTTTGAGTGTTCAATTAACCTGCCATGCATGTCTTTGGAATGTGTGAGGAAACCGGAGTACCCGGAGAAAACCCATGCAAGCACAGGGAGAACATGCAAACTTCACCCAGGAAGGCCGAAGCCTGGACTCGATCTCACGTCCGCTGCACTGGGAGGCGGACGTACTAACCAGTCAGCCACCGTGCCGCCCAGGATTAATATCATATCATATCATATCATATCATATCATATCATATCATATTAGATCATATCATATATCATATAAACCCATGCAGGCACGGGGAGAACATGTATATATATATATACATATATATCTATAAACACACACATATATATATATATATATATATATATATATATATATATATATATATATATATATATATATATATACACACACACACATATACTTCTCTATATGTATGTATACTAGGGGTGTGCCCAAAAATTATTCAGAATTCATTTTAAATTTCCCAAAATTGATTCTTGTGAAAATAAAAATAAATCATTTTATACTGTCTGGCCCTTGTGTGCCTGTATTCATGTTCATGTTGTACACGATTTGGCCACTTAGGGGCAGTGTGGTTCCATGCGTTTTGATACACAGTTAAGTTGTAGCCACATTAGAGAGTAGATGGAAAAAGTCACAATCAAGTTATTACAATAAAAGTTTTGTTTTTTTTGCCGTGTAGAAAGATCATATGTCGGTGAGTAATGTTAAGATGCTTCTCTGTATACATTCCTAAAGCGTTTTGTATGAATATTTTTTGAGTGAATATTATTTTGAGTGATAAAAGTGTTGCGAGGAGCGCACTAATTAGCATTAGCGAGTCAGACTTTAGTAGATAATCATGGTGCTTTGCACATATATAGATTGAAGCAGAAATCATTGTCAATCAAATCATTTTGAATCAAAAATCGTTCCGAATCAAATCACAAACCCAAAAATTGGAATCGAATCGAATTGTGTTCCCACCCCTAATATATAGAGAAAAACAAACACTTTTTGTCATATGTTAAACTTAAGACTATTGAGACAGTATAACACTATTAAAATAAAATGATCTTTTGAAAAATTAACCCTCTCAGGATAAGCGGTATAGAGAGAGAATGAATTTTAAAACTCACTAGCCAATCAGAGGCAGTAGAGACAGAAGGTGTGACTAAGGGGTGTGGTCAGTCATTTGAGGACACACAACAGCCACCCGAAGAGCACCCATCGGCATCGGTTTCTATTTTACATTGCAAAAATTACAATATCAACCCCGTAATATTCAGTTTAGCAAGTGATTGATGTTTATATTGATCTACCAACTTGGGAGTGATGGCCCCGACTTCAGCCATCTTTCCGGCTGCAACAAAATGTTTGGAGAGGATAAAGAATGAGAACTTCATCCTCTCCAAACCTTTTGTTGCAGCTCAATACAATACATGACACTAAGATAAGTGTGAAGGAAGAAATCTCACTCACGATGTCGACTAATGATCAAAATATGCACTTGAATGGGGAAGGATGGTGGGACAGAGACGCAAAAGAACGAATGGTCCCTATTGAGGGATGTGATAAAAAATATGCCTTTAAGTGAGATGCTTAAGGTACATTGAAATGCATTTTAAAAACAAAGCAAGCGCACACAGAAAGTGAAGTCCTCTCCCAAGGTAGCCTGTATACTGTATGCAACAGGACTGTGTAAAGAACATAAGTCACCACTACTTTTGTTTTGATAATGGTGCATTATGGAACAACCAATTACATTTCAAGAACCAATAATTTCAAGAATTAAATTTCAATCTAGTTTGGTGACGATCTGGATAAGGGTAATTTCTTCTTCTTCTTCTTATTTAATTTATGAAATTAATTAAAAAACAAAGGAAGGCCACAATGATCAGCATTCGGCATCAATACCATTATTATTATTATTATTAGTATCCATTTATCAATCCATCATCTGAAACGCTTCACAAGGGCTGTGGGTGTGCTGGAGCCTATCCCAGCTGACTACAGGCAGTAGGCAGGGTACAACCTGAACTGGTCGCCAGCTAATCACAGGGCACACACAGATAAACAATCACTCACACTCACAATCACACCAAGGGATAATAATAATGTCATCAGACAGACAAAAACATAAAATTGTGTGGAAATGCTGGCATCTTCAAATCATATTATAATAAAAATACAAATACAATTTTTGAACTCGAACGACACGTTAGCCCAAGTGTTCCGATATTTTTATTTTAGCCCTCCGAAAAGGCTCAGCAGGACACACACATTGTTATGGCTCGTGTTTGTCTGTTTGTTTATTGAACATAAGACCACAGGTCATAAACCTGGAACAAAACAAATACAAATATCACGATATAATGCTAATATTACATGTATCATTATACATATACATGCACTGTATACATTTTATTTATTGTTGAAATGTATGTTCTATGTTGTTTGATTTGATTTCAAATAACATCTATTTTTTATTACAACAAAGCTGATGCACAATAATTGTTATTGAATGTGATCAACTACCTAACCCATAATGCTTTGCAAGGTTGGCTCATACGCACAACAGCTCTCTTCTGCTCGTTACCGAGTCAAACAAACGTGCGACGATTTACCCAAGCTTCACATAGAACTTTTCTTAGAGTAAGCACTGCACGCAATAGTCACAATGTGTGTTTCCATTAGCCTCAGTTTTGCACAAAAGGTAAGTTGCGCATAAAGCTCTGGTAATGGAAACACATGATTTAAAAAAAGTAACTCTCAAATCTCGCCCAAAAGTTTTTACGCTCTCATGAGGTGGTTTTTGAGACGTGTCGAAATAGAAGTATTTCGCAAAAGTGTAATGGAAACACTTTTTGCGCATTCCCTATAGTCATGTGACCCCCGCCCGGTCACAAAGGAAAGGAAGTAGGAAGTTGCGGGGCCACTCGCTTTCGTCGTCACGTCCCATATCGTTGCATGAGAAATTGCCATTGCCCCGGGCAACGAGCAAACAAGCGTCATACGGCGCACGTCGTCGTTGAAATCCACCGTCCGCACCATAATATGAGTTACAAGCACGCGCACACACACCGACACCAAATGGTCGAACCAGTCCGATGAGGGGAGGGAGATGTTTTTAAAGTAATATTAACAACTCCGGGCGTCTGTCTTCCGTAAACATCATGATCACCTCCTACAGAACTGCAAGATCGCGCGAGAAGGGACATTAGAAGAATTGCGCCTTAATGTGTCTGCGGAAATGCTCCCACACAGTCAGTCAATTGGAGCGCTTACGTGAAAATACGGTAAATCTAATACATGAATGGGGCGGCGGGTAACGACTCTAGTGAGCCCAATATAGCGGAGTAAGAGTAGCGTTTCTTCTAAGCACATCTACTCAAGTAAAAGTAAAAAGTATTGTGTGGTAAAACTACTCTTAGAAGTATTTTTTTTCAAAAAGTTACTCAAGTAAATGTAACGGAGTAAATGTTACTACCCACCTCTGTATATGAGTTATTGTCACTTGTATTATTAGTTGAGGATTTGTGGTGATCTCTGGTTTACTCTCTAGTGGCTTTCTAGTAGGGATAGACCAATTATTGTCCGGGCCGATTATTGGTGCCGATATTCAACATTTTGACGAATATCGGCATCAGCCTTTTTAAAGAATCATACATCTGATAATATATCAATTAAAAAATGTGTCAAATTCAAGAAACAATTTATTTAAAATTTCAGTTAACACCAACAAAGTGATGCTGCTTACCCTAAGAACTATCTGCACCTTGTTTTTGTTTAAAATTATAATTAAGATACGGGTAAGTATAATTTTAATACTTAAAGATATTTTGAAATTTTGGAAAACTTCATTTACTGTAGAAAAAATAGGGAGCTATTTGCTTGTTTAAGTTTTTATTTGACTTTTGAAGACATGCTACTGCCCTTGGGACATCCCTGGACTTTTTGTTAGAATTTTAAAACAAAGATGGCTACCTACTAAGATTTTTTTGAACCGCAATACTTAGCGAATCCTAAAAGTTGCTCAATAATCTCAATAATATATAATATAATATAATATAATATAATATAATATAATATAATATAATATAATATCAATAATAATAATATGTTTAAAAAATCAACAAATTTAAGAGCTGGAGTTTGTATTCTTATTTTTATTTTGAAAATTAATATCGGCTCCAAATATCGGTTATCGGCATCCTTGACTATTAATAATCGAATCAGCCCTGAAATAACCATATCGGTCTATCTCTACTTTCTAGTTATATATGATCTTTATGACATTGCTAAACAACACATCTAATAGTGGGGGAAGACTTATACACATTTCAAATATAAAAATAATTTCTCATATCTGTAATCATAATAAACATAATAAACAGCTTAAATTCTGTGGGAGTCCTATAAAATGATGATAAACGCAGCATTTAGCAACATTATTCAAGTTCTGACTAATTATGAAAAAATCCATGTCCTTGTCAAAATGTGAAGTTAACATGACTGAACATTTTTATGTACTTACCTTTTTTGTGGATTGGCCTGCTCCTGAGAGGTGTGTGCTTATGTCCAAGATGTTTGCGTAAATGCGCCTTTGTATGGGTCTTAGACTTCTTATTCTCCAGTTCTGATGGGCAGAGATCTTGGCATTTGCACATCTGAGAGTACTCAGCCCAAATGTAGAGCCATGCCACATAGAGTAGCCATGCACTAACATTCATCTTGAGCCTGAAATTCCTGCCTTCGGTTCCTGGGTGCCAGTCCAAAAATCTGAACTGGTTCTACTACGACACCCATGCAGAGTGATTTACTGACGTTGTAAAACTCCAACCTACATACGTTTAACATGATAATCCATAAACATGCCGGAGGACCCTTGATGGCACTCTTTAATTTAGCTCCTCTTTGGTCCCATTCATTCTTCTCATTGGATACTTTTTCCTTGGGGGACAGAAAAGAGGAGGGAGAAGTTGGGGGAAAACAAAGCCCCCAAAGAGAGAGATTCCGACCTCATGCTGAGAAAATCGGGAACGGGGACCAAGGGGTACTGTCTTGTCACCCATATATGCCATTCAATCTGCATAGGATCAGTCTGAGGCTGGAGATCAAAAGGTGGGTAACACAAAGAAAGCTATCCATTGTATTTCAATGAAAACATATTTTTATGTATCAAATGCATAATGTTTGTTTTAAGTCACATTACCCAATATATTTTTGACATTCTTCTGTTCACATAAAATGATACATATTTGTCATTCAAGTGTTACCATAGAGAAAAAAGCTTTCACCACAATGTTTTATACAACAATTATAATAGCTCGAAAAGCTGACCAGTACCGAACAGTACAGTACTGACTTGACCAGTAAACTTGCTGAGCAAATTTGTAGCTGCCAGTCTACACAGTATGACACTCATACATCATGTTGTGCACATAAGAGAGAAACAACAGTATTTAATTAAACCATGTGAGAATGCAGGAGTTTCATTTCAACACATTTGGCTCATTTGCTTGGGCTCCTTAAGTGCAAGGCTTGAAATAACTTTTTATTCTCTGCAGTGCAGTTTTGCTCATCAATTACTTCGTTTGAGGAGCAACTTTCTTATAAGTAGCAACTTTTTTGCAGACACCTGAAGCAAGGTTTTTATTTTATTTATTCCATCCATCCATCCATCCATCCATCCATCCATCCATCCATCCATCCATCCATCGGTTATCCGTGGTCAGGGGCAGCAGCTTAAGCAGGGACCCCCCAGACTTTCCTCTGCCCAGCCACATTGTTTAGCTGGTTTTATTAAACAACAAAAACTTTACAATATAATGTATGAAAAATTTATATATATTTTTTGTTAAACATAGTAATTCTGAATGGATTTTATAACCTTGCCAACAAGCTGAATTCTCGCGGTATTTGTGAGTTCACAAACTCCGGAGAATACATCTTGTACCACTCCCGCTGATACGTTTGCGACCGCCCTTTGTCAGACCAATCAGGCGTTGTTTACGGCAGGGCGTAACCAAGAAGCACAGATGGCGGGGGGAAACAAACAAACCTAAAAGACAAATGGATGCTGCAATTAATTATGTTCTTGCAGAATTACTCACAGTTTCCTTGTTGAATTTGAGCAGCGAAAGGCACTTCATGCATTTTTATCTGGTGAGATGTTCGTGCACCACCAACCTCCGCCCCCCAAGATGCGACCAAAGACTACATTTTCATCCGTTGCCTTGATTGGTCAGAACAAACGTGCAAAGATGCCGCATCGTACAATCAGCTCTAAGTATTGTACAGCAAGTCCCTCCTTAACCAAACGGATCTGCCGAGTGAAGTTCCAGATTGATAATGTGAAGAACTCCCTTGATTGAATCTCAATGATCAATCTGGCTTGTGAGGTTATGGGTTTTATGTTTTTTTTTTATCAAAGTTCAATTCATTAAAAATAAAATTAAAGATATGCTCTGTCAGAATTTTTGTGTTGAAGTGGACCGAAACGCAGAGAAGCAAGGTCCAACGTCCAGCCCAGCGATGCTTTTTGAGATCATTTCAGCAATTATGATTTGCTATTCATTATGTTTTGATGGGGCGCAAAATGCAAATTTTGCCCCGCAAACTGCGATGTGAAACCGCTTATTTTGAGCATTGTCTATTGGTAAAAAAATTACACTGCATGTCTACCTGCTCTTTGCCTTAGTTCAGCGGTGCTTCAAGCATTGAATGTTCCCTCCACGCATGCGCAGCCCGAGTTATGCATACCAAAATAGCCACCTGTGACCCAGAGGTTCGTTTATTCTTTTCTTCTTGCATGGCGTGTGCAAACTTAAGCTACTTCTCTACCCCGAAGAACGTGTGTTCGACTTGTTCTTGACTTTTTTCGCCTCGATTTTCTTTGAACGGCGTTAGCACACCTTCTCCCAGCTTGCTGGCGCTTGTCACTCCACTGGAGTTGCCTATTAGTTGTTTGTTCCTTTTTTCTTTACTGGTGAAGGCAGCATCTGCGTTGTCGCTCCTAGCTTACGGTGTTGTGTTGTGCTTCTCGGTCGAACGACTAACTGGCTTTGCTTTGGCTCTGTGGCTTGTGTGTGCCACAGGTGCCGCGCCAAGTTTTTTCCTGTCTTCTTTTTGTGTGTGAGCCACTGGCGGTGCGTATCTCGCGTCTGCTGTGCAGGTGGCGTTCGGGCCCCTTTCTCTCAGGTTATTGCTACACTATCTTTGGAGCTTGTCCTAACCTCTGTGTTAGCCGCTCGCAGTGCGTCTGCTCTCGTTGGTGGACTCCGCGCATCCTGCCTTCAGCTTATCGCGAACAGGACCTGTTGTACCATTTGCGATGGAGGGCTCCCATTGTTGTGTTGACTGTGGCACCCTTTTTGAGGCCGCCGATGTCCAGGATGATCAATGCCTCGTTTTTGATCATGTTGGCGAGAGTCTATCTGGCACTCCTTGTGTGGAGCACACCTGCCTCCTGCGTCAGCTCTCACCTTTTCAACCGAGGTGCTGCTGTTATACCCCCGCCCCTACAGAGGTTGCAGAACCACCCACCCCACCTAGATGATGTAATTTCTTTGGTGGGTTGAGCGTCTCTTTTTCACGACGCTGCTGGTGGGCCGACGTCTATGATTTTGGGACCGAGCTCTTCGTCGTCTGCTCGGAGCTTGTCCAGTGAGGCAGGGGATGGTTCAATGCAGGCTGTCCTGTGCAGTGCCTTGGAGCGCCTGCATTTGGGCGTGACTCTGAAGGTTCAGTCAGCTCCTGAGAGTACTTTTTTGCGGCACAAGTGTCCTTGAGCTGCAGGCTTACTGGAAAGATACTTTCACAGCTTTCTGCCGACGGTCGCGCTTTGGAGCCTATCCATGACGCTGCTGGTGTCCGCTTGGATCGAATGCCTGACGTGGAACCACCATGCTCATCACGTCCCCGGAGGAGACCATTTGGCAGACTGTGTGATGTCCTCAATCTCAGTGTTAAGTGACCGATGGCCTTCTCACTCCGGGCCTAAATCGCTGGTGCGTGTGCTGGTTGCATTGGGAGTTCCCTGGCTCACCTTTTGCTAGCTCTCTCTGCATCCCTGCGAGAGGGCAGTATGGATGCTGCTGTATCCTTCAGTGAAGGGGGCCCTAAGCATTTGCCCTCATGACCAGGGAACACAGGCGGGTGATGTCCTTCCTGGTGCAGGCATGCCACCAGGTGTGGCTGGCGCAATCCCCCTTGAGCGAGGCCTCTAGGAGAGCTCTCCGTAGTGTTCCTGTGGAGCCGTGGGAGCTTTTTGGTTTAGCTTCAGTTGCGGCACTGGAGAGTTCATTTAGGGCTTCTGAAGACAGGCAGCAAATTTCCAGCCTCAATAGGTGTCATAGGTGCCCGCCTTCTTGGCTAAGGACACGATCAAGGTTGTGGATCCTCTGCCGCACCCCTGGGGCTTCTACTCGACCTACTTCTTGTGTCGGAGAAAACTGGCGGATATCGACCAATACTGGACCTCAGTGGCTCAACCAACATACAAAGTATTGCCATTATGTATGCTGACTACAACCAACATCTTGCAGACGGTCGCCCAGGGGGGTTGACAGTTTCTCCATTTTACCTACAGAGGCAATTCCGTGTGCTCCCTTTCTGGCTCTCCCTCGGCCCACAGGTCTTCATGAAGGTGTTGCCAGACCTCAACGATTGGCTCATATGCGCGCTGTCGGCTCAGGTGGTCCAAGACACCTCCGATCTCCTGTCGGATGTGGCCCAGTTGGGCATCAGGGTCAATTTGCCCAAGTCTACTTTTATTTGGGTGACATTGGACACCACAATTAAGAGGGCCCAACCGTCCTCTCACTGAGTGAACGACCTTCTTTGCCTCATCGGGCTCTTTCAAGAGAAGCTGCTGCCTTACCTCACCTATTAGTAACTTTTGTGCAAGCTGACATCCTTGGATGTCAAGTGGCACAGCCACCAGAAGCTCAGGGTGTCGCGTTGGTGCCTTCTTACCCTGGCACCTTGGAGAGACCAGGCTTTCCTGTCGAGGGGCATCCCACTGGGTGTGGTCTCGGGCCGCTGCAAGGTAGTCACCACAGATGCCAGTCTCGCAGGGTGGTGTGCCGTCTGGCAGCACAGGATGGCTCAGGGACTGTGGTCTGTGCAGGGCAGGGCCGATCGCATCAATCTGATAGAGCTGCGTGCGGTGCACAAGGCTGCCATGGACTTCTTGCCTTACCCAAAGGGAAGCCATGTGCTCATACAGTTGGACAACACCTCAACAATGTTTCACATAAACTACACCAGGGCAGCACAAGGTCCACCCGACTGTTTCAAGCCTCCCAGCACCTTCTCAGGAGGTCTGCCCCCCGCTTGGCCAATCTACGGGCCGTGTATCTGCCAGCTTACTCTCCCGTCTGGATCTTCCTCCAGGAGAGTTGCGTTTTCACCCGGAGGTGGTGCGCATGCCTTTGGGTGGTTTCGGCAGAGAGGGAGTCGATT
The DNA here is from genome assembly GCF_051991255.1 of Vanacampus margaritifer. Classification (NCBI taxonomy): domain Eukaryota; kingdom Metazoa; phylum Chordata; class Actinopteri; order Syngnathiformes; family Syngnathidae; genus Vanacampus; species Vanacampus margaritifer. Next base: position 16,753,598 of record NC_135447.1, on the reverse strand, counting down.
TGCCTCAGAGGACTTGAGCCACTGATAACTGACTGTCCACCCTGACTCCCAGCACCGGAACACCACAGGGGTGTGTTCTTAGCCCTTTCCTCTATTCCCTCTTCACCTATGACTTCTCACCCATCCACCACATGAACACCATCGTTAAATTTGCTGATGACACAGCTGTGGTAGGACTGATCCACAACGAGACAGCCTACAGAGAAGAGATCCAACACTTGACACAATGGTGTTACAACAATAATTTAGACTTGAACATTTAAAAAACTAAATAAATTATAATAGACTTTTGGAAATCAAAACAGACTGAGTACAATGATCTTGACATCAATGGGGAGAAGGTGGAAAGGGTGGAATGTTTCAGATACCTGGGAGTACACATAACAGCTGATCTCACCTGGTCAGTGCATATCAGCCATCAGGTGGGATCAGAGGCTCTACTTCCTGTCCCAGCTCCCTGAAAACCTGCTGGTCAGGTTCTATAAGGCCACTGTGGAGAGTCTCCTGTCATATTGCTGCGCGGTGTGGTATGCAAGCTGCACAGCAGCGGACAGGAAGACTCTCCATAGGGTGGTGAGAACGGCGGAGAAGGTGATAGGGATTACATTGCCTCCGCTGGCTGAGATCTATGCTGGCAGGTTACAAAGTAAAGCCAGCTCCATCTCAAAAGACCTCATACACCCTGGCCACAAACTGTTACTCCCTCCCTTCTGGAAGAAGGATACTGGGCATGCACACAAATAGACTACTGCATAGTTTCTATCCGCAGTTAAATGCATAAAACCTCCTTAATAAATGCACTTACGCATGACCACTTTTAAATGGACTTTATATTGGCATTAGGGCTTATTTTATTATTTGTTGTGTTGTGTTTTATGATGTAGTGCCGAAGGTTGCTGATGCTGCTGAAATAAGTTTCATTGTGTACATAATGACAAATAAAGTTATATTCTATTCTATTCCTTTGGTTTTCTGTGAGGGAAACCACCAGCCCTCTGTGTCAGTATGTGTTGGCGCACCCGTGACCGTAGTACCTTCTCTACGGCTTTCCACCGCCTCTTAATATGGCTGATGCTTTAGAGGGTCCTTCAGGAGGGGCACACGCTGTGTTGCTTGGTGGCCCCTTTCTGGCCGTGGTTTAAATTGCCAGAACATCCTGTCACTCTGAATCCTCATGGTCACGAAATGAGTCCATACGAAATGAACCTCTGGTGACACCGGAATTTATACCCTTCTAGGGCCATCCAGGAGTCACAGGTGACTATTTTGGTATGCACAACTTGAACTGTGCATGGGCGAAGGGAACATTCAGTGATTGAAGCAATGCCTGTGGTCATTGTCTGGAACTCATAGAACCGTAGTTAGCCATAACTTTTGTTTTCTGTAAACAAGCAGCAAAAGGAAGTTATGAAAACTGGGTAAAGTTGAAGGCTTCTGCAATTTTAAATTGTTGATCAAGGCAACTATTTACTATTTTCAGACAACCAGCCACCAATTGATGTAATTTTTTTTACTCAAATGCAAATATAAATACAGGTAAACAACACACGTCATGCATTTTTCCTAAACCTTGACGGCCACAAACACAAACTGCTGAATTGTACAGCCGTATACTTATGTCAACCATCTGGTCAAATCTGACTGACCCACAAAACTACTGTTTGGAATATCAGGCAGAAGCTAAGTGGTCTAGTGGTAGCGTGTCCGCCCTGAGACTGGGAGTTTGTGGGTTTAATACCTAGCCAGGTCATACCAAAGACTATCAAAATGTGACCCATTGATTGGAATTGGTTACATTACCAAATGAGTGTGGCACCTGCTGATGCTCACTGCTCCCTCAGGGGATGGGTCAAACGCAAAAAACAAAATTCACCCCACTTAGGTGTGACAATCAAGTGGTACTTTAGAACATTCAACAGTTGTGAAGTCAGTCAGAATCTGTTAGTCGACAGGCTGTGCTTGTGTACTATAATGAGTGCAGTGTGAAAGGGTCTTTCACACATACATTGCCATCCATTTTAGACAATTTAAACATTTTCAATACCTACACAATATTATGTTCAATAATTATATACAAACCGAATCTGACAAATGGGAGCTTTGACTCTCCTTCCCGTTCTTTTATAATCGACGGTAGAAAAATGTAGGTTGCACAAAATGCAGCCATTACTCCCATGGACTCTCAAACTGTGTTTATTTCTTATAAAATGGGGCAATTATGTCATCTACTGGTGGTTGAGCATTGACACTTACAGTGGAGTATAATCAGATTCTCCCTCATTTAGCCCTGTTGAAAAAAAATGTAATTGACAAATTTACTTGTCAAATCACGCTTAATCACAAACTGGGCAACACAATGTCACAGTATGCAAAACATGGTAGATTTTGTATGCCAGTTATTCTAAATCCAAGCTGATGACCAGCTGTCCATGAGTGTCTTGTTTATCTTAAAACAGAAGGGCAATTTACCTGATTTTAAAGACATCTAAGTATTCACATTTGAGAGGCCGGAAACCTGAGTTTTGACAGTTTGGCTATTTAGTTCTTTGGCCACTATAGAAAGGAGCAGTTGGTACAAGATGGCTACAGAACAAGATCAAGTCCATGACTGACAATTTCTGTAGATTTGACAATGCACCAGGGACCGCTATGACCACCCATGCTGTTTCTATGTTATCATTATAGCCACTGGCTTTCCCCAAGCTTTGGCAGTATTAAAATTATTTTTTCAGCAATGTCAAGTCACCACTCCACTGATAAAGATTTCTTCATCCTAAAATAGGGTGCCATGTTCAAGCAGCAGAGGGCTAGAGGTGAGCAACCTGACTGCTAATCTGCGCATTCAATTGCTCCTTAGGAGACCAACGGGGCTATTCCGTAGAAGAGAAAGGAAAAATAAGCCTAGAGCTACTCAAGGATGGAGGGAAAAGCAAAGGAAAACAGAAAATACTTTATTTTTGTCATGGCTTTAAACTGGGTGGGAATGCCCAAATGGTAAACATTTGTGTCACCACATAGTGCACCCCCAAAAAAGCTGTATTTTCCACACTTTCAGGAAGACTGATAAACATTGCTATATGGATGATTTAACTTGAACTGAGACTCATTCTTCTGGGGTAAGTGCACTAACTTTGGTGTCCGTGTCCCCCAAACATTAATGAATTTTTGCGGACTGAGAGCTTGGTGGGGAGGTGGTGGCATGCATATCACAATCAGAGGGCAACTCAAAGTTCTGCTCGAATGAGTCTGAATGCAGAATCTACTGGAGAGGAGTGCACCACATCCCCTTCACACACCGAGCTTTCGGCTCACACCTCTTTACCCTTGCATTGCTCTTTCTCCCATCTTCCCGCCCCCGTCTCTTTATATGTCCAGCTGGCTGTGCCACAAAGACTTTGTCCCCTGGTTTCAAATGATCCCTCAAACCCCCACTTGCTTTGTTCTGATCATTTTCCCACTCCCCAGACACAGAGTTTAGCCACCAAAAATAAAATGAGGAAACCAAAGGGGGGAAAAATGGTGGGGGGCGGAGGGCAAAGATTATAGAAGTGCGTTAGTGTGAGAAATTGTGTGAAAACAAAAATGTCAGACAAGAACGACTGTTGGATATTCTCAATCAGGCCTTTGGGGATTATAGTCTCAAAGCCAAAAAATAAAAAAAATAACTTTTCTGGATCGCAATCCTGAAATGCAAAAGGAAGCACAATGACACTGAATTAGTATGGCACTCATTTAATTTAGCAAGCTATTCTGGTAAAAAATTATATTTAATTTTAAATGTAACATATACTGTAGCTGGTTTCTCAGCACCTCTTTCTGCAAGGACTCAGGTAATGTTTTCTGGTTATCAGGCAAACAGTCTATCTATGTCAAAACGTTCCAGATCCCACCCAGCTGAAATTCACCCGTTTTTTCAGCTTGTGTGAAATCTTGGATCTGTATTGTTATGCATACCACAAAAGGAACACAGTATAGACATGTGGGCTGGAACGAATAGGATTTGTTTTGATTCATTAGATTCCCTTTTATTATCCTAGTTGGAATTCCGCTCCACATCTCCTCAAGCTTCACACTTTTAAAAAAACAGGAAGAGGGCAAGTGTTTACATGAGCTTTAAGATTCAAAAACTCTCACTGGAAAAATATGCTCGTTCATAACTGAAATCAGTTTCATAAGAGAACATCACATTTTGGTTTTCAAGACTTATCAATCAAACCGGACAACATAAAAACTTACTAGTCCTAAATTTTGTATAATGATTGTGTAACCTCTGAAGAAATGGCTGGCTCTTAAAAAATGACAAATGCTCATGCAAAATGCAGTCCGGGACTTAGAAGCATACTGTAAATATAGATCCATGCAATTCTGTTAATGGGATAGACAACAAATTTGGCTAACCATCAATGTTCTTTGCTAATGCTGGTGCAACGCAAAGACTCTAGCTCAGGGTTAACTAATTCCAGTCCTGGAGGTCGGGAGTCCAGCATGTTTTAGATGTTTCTGCTTATCAACACACCTGATACTAAAGATCAGGATCATTATCAGGCATGCTAAAGAGCTGATTGTATGAATCAAGTGTGCTAGTGGGCGGAAACATCTAAAACCTACAGGACTCCGGACCTCCAGGACCGGAATTGGTAAACCCTGCTAGCTGAACAATGACATTCTTAAAAGGTCAGTGCAATGGTTCTTAACCTGGGTTTGATCGAACCCTAGGGGTCCTGTGAGTCAGTCTCAGGGGTTCGGCGGAGGTCAAGACACACACCCAACTCATACCCCTTTCAAAAAATTTGAATATCATGGAAAAGTTTATTTACTTCCATGGTGGGGGTTGTATTTTAACTTGAGCGACACATTCATGCACAGTATAAAAATTTGCAGTGCATAGCAGTCTAATGGATTAATAAAGAGTTAAGATTTTTTTTTTTATTATTAATTATGTCCCTTTGTCACTGGCATGTTGCCTGTCCTTTTGCTTTAACAAGACAAAAAGGCTGTATTTGTGTATTTCTTTTCTTTTATTGTTGAAATTGAAATAAAACAAAAAGGAATAATACAGGTTAGTCACCAGCACTATTATATAATAATTAAAATAAACAGAAGCCGCTTGAAACAGGGTTCAAAATTTGTTTTAAAACTGAAACACACAATTGAAAAAAATTGTAGGCAAACAAAACACTTCACAAGACAGTGCCTCAATACGCATTCAACTATCGTAATTCTCTAGATGAACCCAATACGAAGCTAGATAAAACACAAATAATGATCCCTAACTTGAGCCTAATATGAAGCTATTGTAGTATCTGATGCATCTTGAAAAAAAGAAAAAAAAAGAGTTAAGTTACACAGCTTGGACCACGACAGATAAACAACCTATAGGAAGTTGGCCATGGGAAAGTTTCTCTAGTTATTTTAATTCCAGTCGGTGATGGGGCCTCTTGCTGGATTCTCTTCTTTTAGGTTGTTAACATCAGCAATGTGATCCAGTGCCAACTTTTTTTTAGTGTGTTCGCAAAGCTTTAGCATAGACAGGCTCCAAGAAATGAAAGGGCAGCAGCATGAACAGGGCGCTGAGAAAGATCACACTCGCTAAAGCCAGTAGGACATAGCGAGCGATGAACAAAGTGTCCACTATCTGTGTAGAGAAAAAGAAGAAATCATTTCTTTAGTGTGACGTTTTTGACTACATTGTATGTATGGTACTTGAGAGAGAAGCTACAATTCAATCAAAAAGTTAAGTTGCTGGCACTTGTAATTTGACATTTGATCATTTTTAGTCAATAGATGTCAGGAGAGCTTTCACTAAACATAATCAGAAGCACCATAGCAAGGGGGGAGGGAAAATTGCGGGATGTAAACAAATAGTCTTTCAAAGTCAGTAAGTAGCAATAATTGCCAACCTGTGAAATACGTAACTGGGATTATTTTTTTCTTTATCTCTTCTTTATCCTTTTCTCCATCTAAGTGTACATTGTTTTGATAATAGTATTGATCTAAAAACAACCTAAAAATTAGACAATTAAACTTGTACTACATCATTTATTGTCTGACCTTGATTAGGTCCACCTGCACACAAGAGGTGATCAGAATAAAAAATAACTTTAACTATTTTACTGCCACACGTTATTCAAAAAACAACCCCGCCAGTGCTAGCCGATTTCGAGCACTTAACTCTTTCACTGCCACTGACGTTAAAAGACGTCAAGTAAAAACCTACGGAGGGCTGCCAATGACGTTAAATGACGTCATCCAAATTTTTTATTTTTTATTTTTGAAACGGGTAGAGGGAACCCTTCCGCATCTGTGGTGAAAGTTTCCAGCAAGTCTGTTGTGCCTAATGACTATTTTTGGCCCCTAGAGGACAGCGATGACTCTCTTTTGACAAGATTAGGTAGGCGTCAGCAGAAGACGTGAGGCGGGGCTAGAGTGTTGAGGGGACATTGGCTGAAGAAGCCATAATGGCGACCGGTTTGCAAGTAGCTCACGGTCGAGCCGTTTTTTTCAAAGACAAAAAGCATCGACCAACGCTATAAAGAGCACATTGATGACGACGATGATCATCATCGATGATGATGATGGTGACTCCGAGGTTGACGGCCAAGTTGGAAGCGTTGACGCGGCGGCTATGACGACGTCATAAAAGGTTCACGGGCGAGCGATGCCAACACCGGAAAACGCGGAGCACAACCGAGCACGCTCAGCGCGACGTTCAATCGGACGACGAAGAGTGCCCCGAGTCCAATGCATATTCATCGGAGGAGTGTGTACAGTCTGCTACTTGCTATTCCCCGGAAAAAAAGGCAGTTTGCACGTGAAACGCACAAAGCGAAAGTGAAACTAATCTGTTGTGCGAGTCCTGCTGCGTCTCCTTGCACGCAGGGGAGCGTTATAAAAAGAAAAACTGTATTTGAAACATCCACATAATTGTAAGTAGTACCACAGTTGCACACATTTGTAAATAGTTAGCGAAATTGTTTTGTCAAATTGTTACACTGTTGAATCGAAATAAACGTATTTTGCAAACTAAAAACACTTTTTCATTGTTGGTGAAAGCGTTTTACAGAAGTAAAGCACTATTTAGGTGTTTGTGGCATCATTCATGGACAAAAAGAAGTGTACAATTCACTAGAGTGCATGAAATAACATCGTTTCACAAAAAGCTTGTTTTCTCCGCTTTTTGTTTCAAAACAGAGAATTTCGGTGAAAGTAACCATTTTCTATTGTTGATTACTGAAGAACGGAATAAGGTAGAAACAAACTTTTTTTTCTGATGAAAGATGAGAGTCCAATCTTTCATTTGGTAGAATGTGTGTTTCCATAGTCCAAACACAACATTTTCTGTGGACCTTGAAAGATCAGCAGCCAAAATGCTTAAATCGGCTGGCACTGGGGACAACCCGTTTCTGAAAACGTCTGGCAGTGAAAGAGTTAAAAAAAAAGTTTTTATTTGAATAATTTTTTTCTTTTTTTTCATAATACAAAAGACAAACGTCACAAACATAACCAACAAACCCCAAGAAACCAAGCAAAAAAACAATTTGACAAGACAAGCTAAACCAAGGACTATGTAAACAAACACACACAAAAAACAGACATCACAGACATGACCAAATTTTGATTTCCAGCATTTTAACTCATCTTTCAAGACAAACAGAATATTGTGTACTATGACTACATGAACATGATTGGATTCCATTCTTTCATTAGAAAAAAAAGTATGTTTGTACTTTATTCCTTTCTTTAGTAATCACCATTTGAAAATAGGTAAATTGAGTGACATCAAGAGAAAATAGAAAAATAAAGAGAAAACAAGCTTTTTGTGAAAAGATACATTTTCTGCACAACAGTGACCGGTGGAGAGGGGCCTCGCTTGGTGTACAACATTTAAGTGGGTCGAAAAAAGACAGAACTGCCGTGTACTGCAGTACAGGTGAGCCACTCTTTCTCCTGCAGCGCCTTCCCTTTTTTTTTCTTCATAAGATCCCCTCAAATGCTTCCACTTTTCTACCGGCATCGTGGTGGCCGTGCTAAATACTTTAGCTAATGCTAGCAAAAAAAATGTTTCTGAGATACTTTTTTTTTTTGCATACTATTGAGTCTTTTTTTAAATGAATTATTAGTTCACCACTAGATGGCGCTAGGAACCATTGACTGTAGCTTTAAGCACTATTTACAGCAGTTGTACCCAAATAACAATAATCTCGTAAATTAATTCTATAAAAATGTGCATCATATCTTGTAAACCTTAAATATGTACAATGAGATTACATTGCAAGCTACACAAAGAATTGGCCTGGATGTCACTATTGTACATACAACCCTAAATCACGGTTTGTTTTCAAAAATAAATAATAAAAAGTAAAAACAGTGCAACACAAATGTCTTAAATATGATACATTCAAATACTGGTAAAACAAACACGCAGGGCAAGGACTAGATTAAATTACTGCATAATTTCCTTCCTTTCCTCCTTCCTTTCTTTCTTTCCTTCCTTCCCTTCCTCCTCCCTTCCTTCCATCTATCCATCCATCAGCTGAGGTCAGGTCTTGATTTTTAATAAAAATTTGAGTTTATGTAGGACATATTTTGTCCCGACTCTCAGGAATACTGTACAGCTGAGGTGACTTAATAATAATATTGTCATTACTCTGCAATGTGTACAGTGTAAGCTTTTCAAAGCAGAGTAAACAATCAGTGGGTTGATTTTAGCAGAAAGGCCTTGTGCAGAAAACCTGAATGTGCTGCCTCTCTCTTGCTTGGCGACGTCAAGGTTTGCACAAAGGCTACATAATGTGAGCAGGCCAGGATGGGGATCTGCTCTGCTTTTTCTTTTGGGTGGCAGCTTGCTTGGCAGATCTGGCTGGCTTACTGGCACGACCCAGAGGCTACATGGGGGAGTGTTTGTTCTGTGTTGCTGAGATAAAGCAGAGCAGGCCTTTGTGGCAAGCTTGTATGCAGAGTACACACATGCAAATGTGTACATACAAACATGTACATACTTTTTCGAAGCAAGATGAATATGCTTCATGGCTTCTATTAGAGCTGATATTAAGTTTAGGGACAGGTTGTGTATCTATCCATGATTTTATTATTTTATGTGCCTCTGATCTCTGAATGTGTAAATAGTCGTCGAGAACAGTGCTTTTCAACCCTGGTCCTCGGAGCACACTATCCAGCCTGTTTTTCATGTCTCCCTATTCCCAACGCAGGTGATTCCAATGACAGCTCATCAGCAAGCTCTGGAGAAGCCTGATAACGATCATCACCTGTGGTCTGAGGAAGGCAAAATGGAACTGTTTGGCCTTAATGACCATTGCTTCTTTTGGAGGGAAAAGCGAGACAGTTCTAAGCCTGGAACAGCATCCCAACTTTGCAATACAGGGGTGGCAGAATCATGTTGTGCGGTAGGAGTGACTGGTGCACTTCACAAAATAAATGGCAGGAACATTATTTGGAAATACTGAAGCAACATGTCAAAACATCAGCCAGGAGGTTCAAGCTTCGGCAAAAACGGGTCTTCCAAATGGACAATGAAGCTACTGGTAAGCAAATTGTCAAGTTGGCTACAAAGTGGCTTAAGGATAACAAAGTCAATCTTTTGGAGGGCCACCACAAATCCCTGATCTCAATCCTATAAACAAGACATGGGCAGACCTCTAAAGCGTGTATGAGGAAGGCGGCCTAAAAACCCGAACCACCAACTTCTTCAGTTGGTCGCACCAGCGCAGTATTTGGTCCTATTCTTTTCTGGGGAGGTGCAGCGTGACCATATTTGCTGATGTAAAGTTGTCTTATATTGTTTTGTATGGGTAAAGATTGACAGTTACTGAATACAGTATATATTTGCAAAACATTTTACTGTAACAAAATGTTTGGCTGCAACAAGCAATGCCTGATGAAACAAGTTGGTCTTTTCATAAAAAATGAAAATAAAGGCTTTGCTATTATGTGAACATTATTTTGGTTATATTGTAGTTACAGGAGGCAGCTCTTGCAGTATGGGGAGAGATTTGTTTCAACATTATTCACAGTCCTGCAACACTTCGGACATGATGATAATCTTCTACGACTCTCTAAAGACACAAGATTGTCGTGAGTTTTGACACCCTTGGATGGGAAGGGGTCAAATGTGGACCAAAACAGCCCAATTTACTTTATGTGTGTACATGGCCAAAGCTGCTGTTTTTTACGAACAGGGAGTTTATTCCAAAAGCCGACATTTGCTATGCATTAGGGGTGGGCGATATACAGTAGCTTAAAAATTATATCACGATATTTCAACAAAATTTGTGGTGGCAATATTTTTGATGATATTGGTAATAATTACTTAACAATACATTTGTGATTGGTGTTTCAGAATGATAGCCTTTTTTATTGCACGCAATATTTAAAATCACCCTTTTTTATTGAAATGAAAACAAAGTACAAATATAGCGCAACTGTATAAGTGACACAGCATAAATGGGGGGCGGGGGTGTGATTAGTGTTTTCCGAGCAAGGTCTAATTGTAACATAATTGCTTAAAGCTTAATGACTAAATACAAAGAATACACAAATCTTCAGAAGTCAGTAGCCTCATACCTGTTTGTGCTCTTGCAAATTGCACGAGTCAAGATAAGTCAAGAAGTCTATTATTTTCTCCTGTGTGATTGATCCTGGGGGCAAACTTCACTGATGATTTGGTAGCAGCCAATTCATGGCATCAAGCTTTGCACATCGCATGCAAATGTGTTGCTGGAAAAAAAAATCCTACTGATTGTTTAGGAAGTGGGTATTTTGCTGTGATCGGCAACTATTATGTGAGCGTTATTTTTCTGTAAATGTCTCTGATTGGTCAATCAGAGGAGCGAGTAATTCTTGGACTGCCGTTGAATACTGTGACTGCTTGTAGACATTTACAAGTGGTTATGAAGAACAGAAATGTGCACGTTTAGGCCGGTGCACGGTCAGACGGACACACCTCATGAGCACTTTTAGCTTAGCATTGCAAAGTCACATCAATTAGGTGGCAAGTTGACGGTCACGGCAAAATAACCACCGTGGATTGGTTATCTTGTCCAAACAATACGCAACCACTTCATCCAATCACTGTCTGTATTTTTTTCTTTCATAAGGAGTTTGTCTAATAACGAGTGCTCCAACAATGCTCGGTTAAAACTTTTGTTCACTTTTACGCTGAATAACAAAATGAGCTGTTATGTCCTCCCTATGTGTCTTTAGCCTGTGCATATTCAGCAGTGTGTTAAAACTCTTGTTTGTGTTTCTTCCTAACTGGTAACTGTTTTGCTGCATAATTTGCAAACAATTATATTTTGCATCATAACTGACCTCTTGTAACCAAACAACCTCCACACAACATAGGTAGCTCCTACTTTAGGCACTAAATCCTTTTTTGAGGCTGAACACATGACAGACTCCTACGCTCTCTGACATTGTTGTTATGCTATAACAAAGAAGGCGTGTAAGTCCAAATGGACACAATGACATATGATGTTATGGATTACGTCATCACCAGGGTTGGAGGGTTACTTTTAAAATGTATTCCGTTACAGTTACAAGTTACCTACTAAAAATGTAGTTAGTAACGTAATCCAAGTACCATGATATTAGAGTAATGTAACTTGATTATTTTGGATTACTCCAATACCAAGTTTGCTCATGAAGACAAAATAAAACTTTATATCACCACAATATATATTTCTATTCAGTGTGCCACTGCTATTTGCGGGTGATAGGGACCCAGGCAGCCTACTAATAGCAAAAATCATTGTATAATTGACACACATTAAAATGTATGAATAGATGGTTGGTTGGTTGATTGATTAATTAATTGATTGATTGATTCAAGGTCATATGCTGTTTCGAACTGTCACTGAAAGCAACCACACCTCACAGATAGATAGATAGATAGATAGATAGATAGATAGATGTTGGTGGAATGGGTAAGAAAATGGAAAATTTGCTTTTGAAAGCAACATTTCCCATGGTAGCTCATTTCACCCACACGCATGTATGCACTAATACTGATATGAGGATGACCATGCGTGATATCAACTGCAAAAACTTTTCTCCCAGTTACGAGTTTAGCCGTGTATATTATGTATGGGTGTTTAAATAGTGAATTGGTGGGAGGGAGATTTGTTCGGAAGGTAACTCACATTATGCCTATGGTTAGCAAGAAGCTCAGCGACGTCAACACAAACACAACAGCAGCGTGTCTCTCTTTCTCTCTCTCTCTCTCTCATCATAGAAAATTGTAATCCCTTGAAGAAATCCCCATTTTTAATACATGTTCCTGTAATCTGATTACATGTTTGTTTTTTTACCTGTACTGTAACGGAATACAGTTACATTTTTTGGGGTATTCTGATTACGTAACGCCTGTACATGTATTCCGTTACTCCCCAAGCCTGGTCATCACATCCCTACAGGATCAATTTCACAATATTTCAAATTTTTATCACCCCAAAAAATACACTGGTAATATCATATAAGGTCTGATATGGCACACCCATACTATGCATAATAGTAAATATGGGTTTAGAAGTAAAGTGTAAATTGAAGCTTGTTTTAGATTAGTGTGGAGCTTCACCTCTCTCTCTTTGAAAGCAGATGGTGTCGTTGGGCTTCGAGGGAAAAACACTAGTGCCAGGGTAATGACGAGAGCCAAGAGGAAAACCGGGATAACTCCTAGCCTGGAAAATAAATAAATACCAGTAAATCACATTCACAAACATGTTTTTTTTAACCAATGAAAATAGCAAAGTGTACATAAACATATAGGCTCTTAATCTTACTTTAAGAAATAGGCTATGGTACAGGCTACACCTACACTTTTTTACGGTAAGTGTGTATAAAAGGGTTTTTCTTGTAGGCTTTAACATCCATCCCTTCAAGTAGCTTCACCTTAAACATAAGTGAATCTAAGGCATGCTTTATAGCTGTCTAACATATATAATGTAATTCACTTTTAGCAGGGTAAGGGTTATTTATTTGTACTAATTAAGGGCATAAAAGTTAAAATCATTTTACGAGTGTGTTTGTATGCGATATCTCCATATAATGTTCGTTTTGAAGGATGAAGGCAGTTTTGTTGTTTGTTTTTAAATAATAATTAATGGCTTCAAAAGGGTAGAGTGAAGCCATGTTTTTACCCGATACAATAAACAATGTGCACTGGCTAGTTAAGTTTTACTTTATTAAATGTGTTTTTCCTTATCGTTTAGGCGGAATTCTTCTCCATTGTATTCAGAGTGGCGTGTAGGTGCGTGTATTGATACTGCTCTCACATCAGTGATCCAGTTGCTCTTTGCAGCGTCAACCCAAGCACGAGAGCCACGATTAAAACAGTAGCAATGATTAGAACGCCTTGACCAATCCAGGGAGATGGACTTTCCATTTTTGTTCCTATTGAGGGCTGCTTATCCAACGTACCAGTAAACTAATAACGTAATTATGTGTAGACGGGGAGTTTTTTCTTTTGATCTTTATCTGATTGCTAAGTAATGTCTAAATAAAATAGACAGTAAGATAAAAGCGATTGGCTCGTGGAACGTACGTAGAGTGACGCAACGTTACTTTTGTATCAGTATCCAAGATAATCTTAGGCTCACAAGTTTATAAACACTGAATTATTGGTTGCCGTAAGGACGTGACGTCTTTTTAATAGCACTCACTTTGATGATCCTGACGCTCTCAGAAGAATCATCCAAAGCCCAAAAGTCACAATCCAAACGGCAGTGATGACGAAAACGCCTGTGCCGACTCCCAAGACCGTAGTCGCCATTTATGGGGGGTTATCGGGAAAATCCGGCGTCTAGATCAAGCGTTGCTGAAACTGTTAACTGTACATGCTAACCATTCCGTTCAGATTGTGGACTGCATAATACTGGCGGGTGTACATTAGCGATACAGTGTTTTTCAATGTGCTGTCTTGGTCACGCAGATGTGCTTCGCTCATGTCAATTTGTTAGGTCTAAACAAAAATACATTACTGCGTGGCTCAAAATTAACTCCCATCCAACGCGTCCAAGCGTTTAATCACTTCCTAGTAACAGAAAGCTAAAGTGTGATTGGAGATCTGAAATCTGGACTAGCCAATCGAATGCGTTGTTACTAAAAAAAAAAAAACGGGCCATGTGGGGATAGTGGATTGTGGAAAAGAGCTTCACTATGTTCTGTGTTCATGGCCTTACTGTTACACAGATTCGTCATGTAATGTTTTTACGGCCGTTTTGTTAGTCCAGTAGGTAGTGACTATCCTAAACGTCAATCATCTAAAGCACGCAAGCACGCCTATAATGGCACCGTCGCACGCTATTTTACACAAGTTTGTTTAAGTGACATCAAGCTCATCCAAACCCGTGGTCTATGTTCCAAGTACATAACATACAGTAAGTGCAGTACAGAGTTGCAACTTAAAGACGTGCAGTAGTTGAAAAGAGCCGACAGGTGGCGGGCCTGATCCGCCTTCGAAAATGTGGTTTTGAGAGTTACCCTTAGTTTTGCTTTTAAATTAATTTGAACAAATTTGTTGTAGTTCTTCCCACCCCTTTTCGATCATTTCAGTGAAGTTACTGTGCTGATTTGAAATTAGATGATACACGAGTGTAAAACGGTAAAACAACTTGTTTTGTGTTGTTCATACAACACAGTCGATAATTATTTGACAATTACTTGCACTTAGAACGTAGTGCTATTGTGACTTTGTTGGGACAAACAATAATTTGTGAGTACAGTAGGGTACGGCCCGTTTTTTTCAATTTTTACACTTTTAATATTTACGTATTATATGTCTAAATCACTGTAACCTGATTATATAATATTGTGACCGTTGCTTTTGGCCATCACCTGCAACCATACAACCCGAACACGGTATCAAAAGGGTATAACCTCTAAATCATATTCTTTTTTTATATCTATCTTTAGTACCCAACAAGTATTGTCGCATTTCCGATGGACACTTGAAGGCATCAGCGGCACTGTGGGGTTGAGAAAATGGGGGAGCGGAGACAGAGCGAGACAGCATTAGGTGGGAGGGGCTTGCTATGTCTGACGTCATTTGCTGCGTGGAGGAGTATAGGCTGTGCTGTCAACCCTGTGTCAGTCTGATGAAGATTGGCATGCAGGTAAGCTGTCATTCATTTTCAATGTCAGTGCTTGTGAGCAGGGCTTTACATTTGAGCGGCCCTTTCCCCCTTTCCCCCCCTTCTTTACAAAAGGCAGGACATTGTTCATGGAGTCAGACAGGCAGCCAGGCCACAGCAAGAGAGGGAGGGAGAGGGAGGAAGGGAGGAAGGGAGAGAGGGAGGGGGCAGTAGAGGAGGGGAGAAGAAAGAGGGAAAGGAGGGAACACGTCTTCTTGTGCTGGAGGGACAGACCAGTGGATTTTTTTTTCTACGTTTGGATTTAAATGTGTCGGCGATTTTCGCGGCGAATGCACGTCGGATGTATTTTAGATGGTGGTTGTTGTTTGTTATTGTATATTATTAGTTCGAGGCTATATCGGACATTGTTTGTTTTAATGCATTTGTCGCTAAACAATTAAACATTAGAACGGATTGATTGTACACGAGTAATTGCTGTGAGATTGAACCTTTTGTGACTATATGGTTGATCCATTACATTTCAAAATAATTTGGAATTTCAAACTAAACGCTGAAGGACATAATGTTGCACTGATTCACGGACGCGTTTATCAATGCGAAACCTGCGATTTATAAAAGTGAAAACTGAAAGCTAGCAGTGCTCGACTCAGATACGTAGGTCTTCAGCATTTTCACCCCTCCCAAAAAAACAACTATTATCTACATTGAAAACTCAAAAAATACATTTGTAAAATTGTGGCAAGTAACTGTCTTTTGTTTAAAAAAAAAAAAAAAAAAAGAGGGAGAGAGAGAAAGAAGCCATATGTATGTATATATGACCCTGTATATTGACCCTCAGCTGCTCTTTGAGGGTGAATGTTTACCTTTATACTGCCAGACTAAAAGGAACAACCAAGTAAATTTACCTTCTTTGGGATGCTTACCAATTTATATTCCCCAAGACAAAATATTACTTCACCATGGTTAGGCTACTCATCATTACTCTTATCAGGCATATTTGACTCAGACTTTAAAGTCTGGCAGGCTACTTTCAAGACATGACCATTGATTATTGTTCCGAATACTTTTCTGAATGCTCTTGCAAGTTCCAGATTGACTGACCTGCTCATCCTTTGAACTAAATCTAGTTGATTTTTTAATATATATATTTGTATATATATATGTGGTTTTTTTTCTGTATACGTGTCAGCTTTGAAGCATGCCCAATATGCTATGTTAACCTCAAATAGATTACTAGAACACTCATAGCCATAGCTACAGTATAGCTGGACATAATCACATCTCTTCACAAAAATAGAAGTTAGCTGAAATAAATTAGAAAATATACTTCTTAGTTATTCATTAGTATGGGAAAGTTGCAACCAAAAAAGGGCTCTAGTCTCACCAGTGAATACTTGAATCACAGCCCTTTTCCATAATAGGTTAATTAAATATGCGCTAGCCATTTATCGACTACTGTAATCATATGCTTCCCTGAGAAATCACAATTGCAATTTAGACCACTTTAATTTCGACTGTCAGATATATTTGACATGTGCAGGTTCTGAGGATTAAGTGATGTCACTGTCACCCTGTCCCTACTACCTTTTTCTCAACTGAAAGTCTGAATACATTGATGGAAACATCAGTTGAAAAGAATCACCACCAATTGCCCATGGTGATGTTTGTTCTTTGATATAATGTGTCATCAGTTAGGGACAATACCAATTGAGTGTATTTCTGAATCATGCTGAGATCTTAATTAAGGATTTGTGTCATTGGACATGCAGCCCGCAAGTATTCTGTCACTATTTACATATTTCTGTTCACACTATCGAAAGCTGAGGAAGAACAATATCCTCCAGCTTTTTTAGAGTAGGGGGAAACTGTTAATAATGGGTTTGCTCACATAAACTGGAGGTAAACACAACATACATTATCGTCCAAAACAAATATGTTTGTATTTTAAAATGAAGGAAATGGACTAGAAAGCAAAGACCAACAATAACCAATATAAATAAATAAAAAATAAAAACAATATATGTTTTCCCGATTTATCTAACTTTCAATATTTGAGTAATTACATCTTTAATTGCAGGCTTTGTTAGCATTCAGACTGTGTGACGTGAATTTCCTTTCTGTAAATCAGGTTGGAAAAAGAGGATGTTTAGAATTATTCATAAGCCTTTCGTCTGCTTGGTATCCTCAGCAGAGTGCATGGAGTCCTCATCCAAGCCCGCAAGCGATGCGATGTGTTTCGTTCTATTATATTCAATAGTGCAACGAACCTTTAGTCAGTTGTGTTGTGTTGCATGTTTTTGGCCTTGTCATGGCCCTCACAGTTCATGCCCACTAAGCCCGCTTGATTCCGACTGCTCTCAAGAGGAGGCAGAGGCCTCTTTTTACCGTCAAGACAGCTCAGCATCAAGACAGGCAGCACGCTTACCCTTGCTCGTTCCGCAGCCAGTGTTACACATTGGCATGATACTAAGTAAGCCACTAGGGAGCAAGGTCGGAGTGAGATGGATTGGCTTAATTTATGTTCCGGGCAGGTCAGCAAGTATTCATGATCTGCCAGACTGCCATATACTCTGAGGAACATGGTGATGTCGTGAAAATAATTGGTGTTAACTTTGTTTTATATCTTATTGCCTTTCAAAGGAATTGAAACACTGAGACCAATTACAATTATTTTTTTTGTAAACTAAACCATTTGCTTTTAAGATCAAAAGATAAATATTCGCTATTATGTTGTAACTAAAGCTGAAATGTTCATATTTTTCCATGTCAAACTAAGTAGTAATTGGCTTCACTGTTCCAATACTTTTGGAGGAGAGTATAATAGCAATAGCTTATGTTTTTAATTCTTCAAAATAGGATTGCTCCATTATGAAGAAAATATTAATCACGATTAATTTGGTAATAATTTAAATCACGATGAGGGTGATCACTTGTTTTTTTGGTGCAAAACAAGAAAATGTGTAAACGAAAAAATATTGAGACAAATACATTTATTTGAAACACTATAATTATGCATGTTTCTTTTGGGCCAAACAAGATTTATTAAATTAGTCATTTTAAAATAAAAAGGGTGCAAATATATACATTTAAACATCTCAAAATGATCTTTTATTTTTGTTTGCGATCATGCCAATGCTGTAAATGTGTAGTGTAATAATTGAAATTGTAATTGAATTTTGATTAATTGCACAGCCCTACTTCAAAATGCTAAAAAGAACAAATTTTGCATCTGGAAATTTTGTTGTTGTCATTCCTTATTGATTCAGTTAAGCACATGAAAATCAATTGGCCTTCGTCTTGCTTTCCTCATATTTTTACCATCTCATATCTACAGAGGAGTGATGCGGGAGGAGGTAGAAATCATATTTTATGAAAAAGAGGCAAGCCTGTTCGAGCGTCTCATCTCACGGAGACATCTCCTTTTTTTTTCTCCCTAAGGATGACGTCACGTCATTGCCACGCGTAATAAATGATCCGGCTGCCTTGCTAAATTACTAATATCACCACCACAAGTGTCATCTTTATACTTCATGTTTCAAGTGGGATTAAATTAAAGTCAAATATAAAGTCACAACTGTTACTCGAAACAACTTTGCCGATTCACGTACGTGACGTGTCCTGGACCTCGCGGATGCGTCAAGCATAAATCAAGCTTAATGCCCCCGCCCGCGCAGAGCGCAATTGGACTGTTGATGACGTTGAGGTTGGATATATGCGACCTGGCCGTTCAGACTGCGGTCGCATTGCAAAAATTCGGATACGTATCCGATCTAGGACCACATATGAAAGTGACCCGGGTCGCATATGAAAAAAATCGGAATTGAGCCGTTCAGACTGACATAAAAAAGTCAGATACAGGTCGCATTTCGGCAAAAAAAATCCGATCTTGGTCGCATTTGTTTGCAGTGTGAACGTAGCCTAAGGATTTCGGCATCAGCAGGAACCATTCCACAATAATGCAATAGAATAGTAGTCAAATAATTTTTCTGCGATCATTGGGGGATGCATACACACGTATTGATGTGCATGCGCACACACACGCAAATACACGCACACACACACCATTAGCATGGCTATGTACACCCTAATGTCCTCAGCATCCACCCTGTCGGAATAAGTTCTTTTGATGTAATTATTTTTGCAGTAAAAACAGTTATGTTATTTCTAGACATCAGTAGTTATTATTCAAGGATCAAGCCCAAAATCAAATTAGCAACATCTTATTATATATTCTGTATTTAAAGACGCTGAACCTCATTGTGCCTTTGGTTCTTATCTCTAGTGGAATGTAGATAATCCTAATAAATGAGGAGTGCTTCACACAGAGAAATATGAAGCCTGGCAGTAAATACAGAATGTATTATAATTTGAGAATCCTGGTAAAAGCTGAAGTGGGAGAGGTCCAAAGTATTTGATTTCAATTCAACAGCAGATCAACGGTTAGGAAATCTTGGCAAGTAGAGCCCACTGCTTTCGTGCTTGCTACTCATTTTGATAAATGGCTATTACAGATGAAATGGTTTGAAAACTTAATATCACGGTTATAGTGACCAAAAGGATCACAATTATGATGTGACGAAAAGAAAAGTAAACAAACAATACATGCACCGAAAGCAAATACAATAAGTATACCATGTAACATCAGCAGCTGAGCTCACTTTTTTTTCTCATGAGAAATTTGAAAAGAAAAAGCCAAAAGGGATTTTCATGTACCGGTATTAAAGACACTTGAAATGTAGGTATTTCAAAATCAGTAGTTTGTTTTTTGTTTGCATAGATGAACACAAAATAGTGCTTAACTTGTGTGTTTATAACGTAAAAAACAATGCCCCAGCCAATTGGCGAGTGCACTTTAAAAACATGGCATGAACACATTATCCTCATTCAAAGGGTGAAAAAAGTGCTTGCTACCATTCGCAAATAAACACACATCTGAGGCTGCTAACCGCTAGCACGCTAAACTGAAGAGATTTCTATTTCAGTCTAGTCTGTTTAACGGCTATATATACACAGTAGTTCCCTCAGAATAATGACTTTTAAGCATGGTGGACGCGTATCAATAACACCTTGCTTCACGCTGTTAGCTGCCAGCGCTATCGCTAATCTTCTTGCTCTACTGCACACATGCTGCATCATAGAATATAAACGCGGAGGCAGCTACAAAGCATTTTAGACACTTACTCTCAAAGAGGTAAGGGAATTAATTTGTTTCAGGGTTTCGGTATACTGTAAGCTGGTTTAATGGAAATTGTGCTAAACACATTTCTAAGTCCAAAGGAAAAGGAGAAGAGACCATCCCATACTATGAAGTGCTTTAATGCGAACTCTGTCAATTTTTGTGAGCTCCTGCTATTTGACCATTTTGAAAGAGTATCAAGAATTTCTAACTGATGTCACCCTTTCTCTCCATACTATAGGCGGAAATTGATCAAGCGTAACACTTAAACTAAAACCGTTTTTTTTTTAATGACCATAAATCTGTGTAACATAACTATTAATTTGATGTACTAAAGACCTTTTAAAGGGAAAATAAGAATCTAACCCACACAGTGACCACGTCTCCGGTTTGCAAGCACTGAGCGCTAACAGTGAGCTAAAATTCTGGGGAGCCGACAAACCTAAGGATTTTATTTGAACACTTATGAAGTGAGGTACGGAAAAAGCTGACCTACTTTTTTCTTTAAGAAAAAAAGTAATGACCTTTTTTCATTTTTTAATTAAAATTACATTTTTATTTTATCTACAATAATATTTTCTATGCGGCTTGATTACTTTAAATACAACATTCTAAATAATCTTGCATTTGTGGAATATGAGTTAAGTGGCAAAATCTACCTGTTTTTATCCATATCCGGGGTTATATAATTTATTTGATTATTTTTGGGAAAGGGATTATTTGTGATAGTGATCCTCACTGGTGGTACCCGCTGGTCAATGGTGTGAGTAACCTGAATAGTAATACTAGTGACAAAACAGCGGGCAAGTTGGCATATTCAAGAGTTGAAAGTTTTTTTTAGGGGCTTGTTTAGGTGGCTAATGTCGAGATGCTTTCGTTACAATAAGTATGGCTATCGTTACAATGACGACACATGGATGGGATCTGGCCTGGCAGATGTGCTTGTTCTGGCCGGCGTTGTCTCTGCCACGTCGCTTGATGATGCAGACGTAAAGATTTCTTGACTGGTATTCATCTCTTGGTATCAAACCCAATTGTTATGTCTATATTTTCATTAACTCTGTTTCCTAAGTACAAATGAAATGTGTACAACTTGAGTGCTTTGTTCCATTCACATTCTCATTTTTTTCTACTTCAAGCTCTGTGTTTGACTACTGCAGACACAGTGGTATCCGTTTCTCACCATTGCAGCACAGTTTCCAGCAGGGTCTGTGTTGTTCCTCCGCTGTTACTTTTATTGCAAAGTTAACAGTCAACAGAAGTTAGAAACTCATTAAATGAATGTCTTTTTATAATCACTTTTAGTTGTTTGCTTGTTTTTTGTTTTGTTTCCTGGGGTCATCAACATTTATGGTATAGTTATTTGTAGATGAGTTGCAGTAAAGAAGGATGCATGCTGCTGCAATTAAATGGTGATAGCGGTATAGAGTGCTTTTTAAAAGAAACATATTTAGATAATTTTAACAAAAAATTGCAGCATTTAAGTTGTCACTAAAGGTGCTCATATGTTAGTATTTTATTATATTTCATACCTTCAGCTTGGGAGACAGCAGATCTACTCCCTGAGCCACGCAGTTCCTGCTTTGTGTTAGTATATCGCTCGTGTCAGCTGGAATCTTCCTAACTCCAACAGACCAAAAACAATGTTTTTGGTCTCTTGGAGATAAGCAAACAGTAGGAGGGGCTTAGCTCAGGTCACCTGGGGAAAGTGGGGTAACTATGCAAAAAAAAAATAATTTTAGAAGGGGGCAAATACTTTCTCCTGGTACTGTATTTCATTCAGAATAAAAAACATGCTCTTTCTTGAGTGTGTTTGCTGGAGATGTGTGCACGTCTCGACTGGCCGATGATACATATTTTCATTTTTAAATTGTACTATATTTTTCAAATAGATTCCAGTAACATCTACAAATCTGAGGAAAACATCATGCTCCATGATTTTACAACCATGCTCATATTTCAGTGAAGCACAATTCTTTGGTGGTTGCACATGTCAGAGGTCTTGATGGTAGAATACATGAAGATGAAAGGTGCTTGTGCCCAAGTGCATAAATAAGGTTT
Source organism: Vanacampus margaritifer (assembly GCF_051991255.1). Classification (NCBI taxonomy): domain Eukaryota; kingdom Metazoa; phylum Chordata; class Actinopteri; order Syngnathiformes; family Syngnathidae; genus Vanacampus; species Vanacampus margaritifer. Next base: position 16,731,254 of record NC_135447.1, on the reverse strand, counting down.
ATTCGCTAATGGGTAAATATGGTGCTATGTGCGCAGCTGGCAAGTTTGTTTTTAGTTTGAGTTGCCATATTTGAATCCATCTGGCAATAATTTTTTGAATTGCCATTATATAATTGATTACCACAGGGAATAAGAGATAGCGGTACCATCTGTTGATCGATGTGAAAAAGCAGGAGTCGATTAAGGGCATCAACAGGAGTGGTTAAAGATGTCACATCAATCCCCGTTTGTTTCACCATTCTGCGATCGATTAGGTTGTCGTTAGCCTTGGAATCTCCAAGAGTAGAGAGAGGTAATGACAGTAATCTACCAAAAGAAAGAAAATTCCATCCAAAAATTCCAGTTAGACTGCACTTTGCACTAGACTTGTGCTGGGCCCTTTTTTGGGGGGGGGGATCAATTTACTACAACCCATTCAGAAAAATGCCCATTATAATTTTTACATTTAGGTTTATACCATGATATATGCCATTACTGTGTACACAATAAATTATGTAGAGTAAATTTGACTAAATTTTAAGTGGGACCAAATAGACTAATATAATATAAAATAATTGAAAAAAAGTCACTCAAGGGTTGAGGAACAAACTCACGACGTTCAGCTTGGGAGTCAGCCGATCTACTCCCTGAGCCACGCAGCTCCTGCTATGTGTTAGTATATAACTCATTTCAGATGGACTCTTCCTAACTCCAAGGAAAAACTCAAAAACAATGTTTTTGATCTCCTCTTGGAGATAAGCAAACAGTAGAAGGGGCACAGTTCAGGTGGTAGTGTGACAGTCTCCCAAGCTGAAGGTTGTGAGTTTGTTTCTCAACCCTTGAGTGACTTATTAATTTTTTTTAGTTCTTTATTTTACTCTCTTCCAAGTGTATATATTACTCTACTCTAAGACTGAGTCTATTTGGTCCAACTCTAAATAGAGTCAAATTTACTGTAAATCGAGTCAAATTTACTCTACAGAATTTACTATGTAGAGATTCAATTTTGTGGTCAATGTCTTTTGTTTTACACAATACATTTTCAAAAGCTACCTATGATGAAAATATTCTATGCTTAGACGTCATTTGTGTTAAAGATATACCAAAATTTAACATTAGTCACAGCAGCAACAAAAAAAAAAACTATGACGGCGTATTAGGGCCACGTATATATATTTTTTTTCAGGGGGGCAATATCCCGAGAAAAGTGGCAAATTTGTGAGAAAAAAACTCAGAAACTTACAAGAAATACACGTAGCGTAGCTATAGTCTAATGTGGGGATTCGTTGGTGGTTAATGGGACACTGTTTATAAAATGAAAAGGCAGGATGGAGATTGATTCATTCTTAATTTAAACTTTACTCGTCATACATGGCAGCTAAAGCGACAACACTTCCTGATCCCCTATCAGCTGACTAACACTAACCAATCAGAAGCTAGCATACTTTAGGTAAAAGTGAATGACCACATCAACTTAGCTACTTATACAAAAAAAAAAAGTCAAAATGTATAAATGTGTAAATATTAATTATGGAAGCATAAATGTACAAGTAAATATACATTTTAACAAATTAACTTAAATGCTTGATCCTCAGAGTATGGACCTTCGCAAAGCGAGGCGTCTTTGTCACTGGCAATACCCAACACTTCAAAGAGTGAATGCTTAACATCTTATAGTTAATCTTTGCTAAAGCCATTACTATCTCCTTATTTGAAAAAACGACCGAAAAGTATTCGCACAAACATCCAAGTAGTACGCTACGTGTATTTGTCGTAAGTTTCTGAGTATTTTTCTCGCAAATCTGTCACTTTATAAAGTCACAAATTTATGAGTTTTTTTTCTTGCAAATTTGCCACTTTATAAAGTCTAGTTTATAGAACGCTTATGAAGTGACTTTATAAAGTCTAGTTTATAAAGTTTATAAAGTTTTTCTCTCTGAATATTAGCCCCACCCTCTAAAAAAAAAAAAAACGTGGCCCTAATATGCCGTCGTAGGGAACAAACTTTTGGAAAGTTCAGATTAAAATCATCATGTCATCAGCTCGTTGTATCGCAGTATACTCAGCAAGTCTGGGATTCATCATGTGATATTCCGCATATACCGGATTTATACCGTGATGTGAATTTTAAGCAAGTGATTCCTAACCAGTATGCCCTGAGAGAACAGGAGTGCCACAGGAAATTATCCATTAGCAATAATTTGTATTGCCCTACAGGCCACATCGGGAGCTAGTTGAAACATAACGTGGCAGCCTTCACATTACGCTAAAATAACATAGGGCCTATACAACATATTCATGTATCGTGTCGTTCGCTTCATTCATACTGCCTTGGGCGCAAATGCGTAAACTTACCCGAGTATATAATAACTATAAGAAACGACTACAAGGCAGGAAAAAGCGCTCTGATTTTTCGTACTCGAGATACCTGTGGCGGTCAATAAATGCAAAATAACCATTTCAGCGTTTAGTTCCTGACCCCAAAACTGCCACAAGAGCGGGGACTGATACCAGTATCGCTAACCATCGCAAGTACCGATACCATGAATGAAATATGTCTGGTATCGGTACTCGCCCATTCCTAGTTAATAGTGTCGTTGATATTCTTCAGTACACAAATCAATACAATCACAGGAGTAGAGAATCTGTCAGTCACTGACAATGGACAGCCCATATACTAAACTTATGCAGAACATAGAAATTAGAACACAAGTGCATGGATGTAGGTGAAGAAGGGGGGGGAATTGTTTTTCTCAGTGTGCTGGCTGCTGGGACACTATTTCAAATTGACACCATATATTACAATTCAGTTACCGGTTTGGTTTGTAACATGTCAGAAAATAGGGGAAAATGTTGATGCGTGCATGTTTGGTTTGCTGCGCACCAGTGCAGTGTGAAGCAAAGGGGGAGGGGATGTGACACTGCACACAGGCTGGTGGTCTCTAGTTGGCCACAGGCTACGGAGTGCAAGCTGCGGGTGATCGGCAGTGAAAGGCATTGATTGACATATGTCGATCACATGTGTTTCCACGGAAATCGGCCAATCACGATCATTAGTTCTTTCTCCACTAATTACGGGAGCAGATTCATTTGATTCTGGTTGCACAGCTTTTGTTGCAAGTGGCTGTGATTTCCTCAGCTAGCAGGGCACAAATGTGATTAACAACTAGACCACCTCAAGCTGGAAACATCATCGTTGAGTAGTTAAGACGACACGTGAACAAGTCTGTACAATCCCTAGGGGAAGGCCTGTTCTTGTTTTTATACCATACCAGGTAATGGTTAGTTACTAAAGGTACAAAGCATTTTGATGTCGCCGGTTGCCAGATAATGGCATTTCCTGCCTAATTTAGGCAGTTTATGGTGTCTTTACTCTGATTTTCTAACAAGAGAAAACCTGGCAACCAGGAGTTCACGTTCACCCAAAATATGAACAAGTTCATGAACTTTTGGTACAACACTGGTGACCATCCATCAACTTACCAGAAGTCCATCCATCCCTGCCATCCAAAATAACATTGCATGCATAAAGCTGTTGGATTCATATTTCTGAGCATGCTGCAAATGTTTCTCCTTGTGAGCATTCAGGGTGGCTGAAATATAGCTTTATGCGTGACTGCTAGCCTTTGGAGAATCCTGCATCAAGTGGTTCTTGGGACTCCAGAGACACCAGCAGCTTCAAATACCTGCCTGCTGCTCACCCATAGCTTTTTTTCCACAGCTGCTCTCTCAATACAGTGATTGGGCCGTACTTCCTTACTTAACTTTTGTTGACACGAACATATTTGTAAATTGCATGCACAATATTTTACAGTATGTTAATTTATCTTTAAATTCATGTTTCCAAGTTGTTGTTTTTTTCTTCTTTATTTTTATTTTATTTTAAAACATACTGTGTTCAGTGTTGGGCAATAGCAGTGTTACAAGTAGCGATGTTGCTAATTAAACTACATTTGTCATTAGCATGGTTGTAGCATCACTCTTTTGAGCATCAAATTGCTATTTAAAAAAAAACATACTGTGTTCAGTGTTGGGCAATAGCAGTGTTACAAGTAGCGGTGCTGCTAATTAAACTACATTTGTCAATAGCATGGTTGTAGCATCGCTTTTTTTAGCATCAAATTGCTTCTCAGCAGCAAAACTTCTTTTGTGATAGCTTGTTAGCATTCACAGACGCTACATTTCCCCCGGCAGTTCTAAACCATAAATGCATCGCTTCCGTTTGACATCTTTTTACATACCAATCCTCCTGCTGATGCCTATCCTAAAGCCTGGTTTATACTTCTGCGTTTGTTCTTGCGTTAATGACAGGCGTGTTATTAACGAGAAGTGCGCCGTAGCTCATGTCCAGGTGCTGCACACACGTCTCCAATTCTTGTACGCCGTAGATGGTGGGTCGTAACATCGCTCATGATTGGTCTGTTTGATGGCGTACTCGGCTTTTTTTTTCTCTCCCCCCCCCGGATAGTTTCCGTGAAGGCAACTGTGTTTGTAAGCGCAGGCAGCGCATATCCACTTCCTGCCCGAGAGACCGCGTGTGTGTGATTGTGTGGATGTGTGCATGGCAAGAAAAAAAAAATCTTCTTTTTTTTTTTGTGAGTTACAGCCGAAAGTAACCGTTGCAAATTGGCATTGAATAATTGCCATGGTGATGGGCCAACTCTCCGCCCGGCTTTGTTCCTTGTTCCGTAAACTTAAAATTGGCCATAAAATGCGGAGGAATCTCCACTCTGTGGCGTCCTGGCCAATAGCAGCCGTAGCGACACCCCGACTTAAAGTTGAACTGTAGCACATTTTCAAAACAATGTGTATTGAAGTGTATTGTGATGTGGTGACCTATTGCGTACAAGTACAGCGGCACTGCGCCGTATCGTCTCCGCCGTCGCCTCACGCAGAAGTATAACGAGGTCTTAACGGTGGTACGATCTATTTTTCTGTCATGTTTGTAAATGTAACTGTATATAGTAATTATTACACTGAAGATTAATTTGAAGAAAATAGTGAATTCAATCCAAATTGCAATATATGTCAGAAAATTCACATTTCTGTCTTTTTCGTAAAATCGTTCAGCATCCATTTCGTGTAAACTCTCTCATTTGTGACCTTGACTTATAGCCTCTGCACTCCTCAGGGGGTAAAAAAACAACAGCCTGCACCTTTATGTCACTGCACATCTGTGACAGACTTTTGAGTCCTCCATCTCATAATATCAAAACAGTAGTGAGAAGAACCGTGTTCCTTTCCAAAATGACAGTTAATATTGTTTTTATTTATACACAGTCTAAGTAGCAACATGACAAGATTTCCCAAAAATTACAGTTTGTCAAAATGCTTAATCTGGTTAGAATAGCTACTTTAATCACAGTACAATGCAGCAATCATTTTGAAAATCAGACAATGCTTTATTTGTTTTTCTTTTTTGTTTTGTTTTTTTGTCTGAAGAAAATTTCTTTAAAAAACTTTAAATTTGAGTAAAACAGTATGACCGAACTATTTCTCAAATATCAACATATTGAAATATTGCAAATGGAACAAATAAATTATTTGTGAGAAGAGCAATGTAGGCAGTAGAATTATGTATTTAAGGGAAAAAAAAATATTATGGGGGATTTCGCAGGTGTTCGAAGTACTTTTTCCATGTTTTTTAGTCTGTCAATTTAGGCATGTGCATGTTGTTAAAAGGCTGTTTTGATGTCAATGACTTTCCTGGCTGCTGGTGGCTGCTGGCTTTTATAGCTTCTGACATGTTGTCATTCATAAAAATACATTGCTGTCATTCAAACACACAACATGGGGGAAAAAAACCTTTGCTAGCTGTTTGTAGGGTAGAGCCTCTATGTGGAATTATTAACTCTTTGACTGCCAAAAACGTTAAATAACGTTTAGTAAAATCCTACGGAGGAGCGCCAAACACGTTAAAAGATGTTCACCAAGTTTTTTTTTTTTTTTTGGGAAACGGGTGGAGGAAAGCCTTGGCCAGCTGTGCTGAAAGTATCAAGCAGATCTAGTTAGTATAATGCCTATTTTTGGCCCCTAGATAGCAGCGATGACTCTCTTTGGACAAGATTGGGTAGGCGTCAGTAGAAGACGTGAGGCGGAGCTAGAGTGTTGAGGGGACAATGGCTGAGGTTGACGCCGAAGTTGGAAGCGTTGACGCGGCGGCTATAATCACGTCATAAAGCCTCACCGGCTAGCGATGCTAACGCCGGAAAACGCGGAGCACAACCGAGCACTTCTGCTCAGGCGGACGTTCAATTGGACGACAAAGAGTGCCCCGAGTCCAATGCATATTCATCGGAGGAGTGGGTACAGTCTGATCACGGAGAAGACACTGGTTATGGACTACGATGCCACCATGAATGGAGCGGATAAGATGGATCAACCACCCGGTATAGGAACTGAAGGACAATGAGGAAGCCAGACGTAACACCACCGTAACGTCACCGTATCATGATCCTGAGAGTAGACTTGATGGCAACATGGCCAAACACACACTGCAGTATATATTTGCTATTTCCCGGAAAAAAAGGCCGTCAAGAAAGTGTATCGTCTGCACGCGAAGGAGCCATCGCAGTGAAACTAATCTGTTGTGCAAATCCTGCTGCGTCCCCTTGCACGCAGGGGAGTGTTACAAAAAGAAAAACTGTATTTGAAACATCCACACAATTGTAAATAGTACCACGGTTGCACACATTTGTAAATAGTTTGCCAAATTGTTACACTGTTGAATGTAAATAAACTTATTTTGCTATCAAAAAACACTTTTTCATTGTTGGTGGTAGTGTTTTACAGAAGTGAAGCACTGTTTAGGTGTTTGTGGCATCATTCATGGAAAAAAAAGGTGTCAAATTCACTAGAGTGCATGAAATAATATCGTTTCACAAAAAGCTTGATTTCTCCGTATTTTGTTTCAAAACAGAGCATTTGGGTGAAAGTAACCATTTTCTATTGTTGATTACTGAAAAACGGAATAAGGTAGAAACAAACTTTTTTTTTTCTGATGAAAGATGAGAGTCCAATCTTTCATTTGGTAGTATGTGTGTTTCCATAGTCCAAACACAACATTTTCTGTGGACCTTGAAAGATCAATCAAAATGCTTAAATCGGCTGGCACCCACGGCATCCCTTTTCTGAAAACGTCTGGCAGTCAAAGAGTTAATATACATCTGGAAGAGTTTCATTATCATAATCGAATAAACTATTGAATTAAAGAGCAGAGAGATGGCGGCGAAGCGCCGACACACACCTTTCACTCACCGTGTAACTTCATAAAGGTTCGTCTCCAAAGGCTGATGACAGCGCTGTGCTAAAATGAGTATAAACAGCAGCTAAGGCAGCACATGGGTAAATACAGGAGCTCGGAGGTGAAATAATGTCACGCGTGCAATATGACAAGAACACAAACTTCTTTTCTCATAAACTGCTTCGACTCTGGTGATGGTCTCAATACTTCTGCGGGAAGCAAGTACTTGTCTCCCCCGACTACTATGGTGTCGGTGTGGTGCAAATGGAAAATGGAAATCTAATAGTGTTGGCTGTCATTTGGATTGTTTATGTAGTTTTAAAGGGAAATATGTAGGAGAGAGAGGTTGCAGGGTCAATCCACCGCTGAAGGTAAATCAATGCTCAAGTGCTCCATGCTGATACTTCAACATCACATTTTCTATATAAGTGGTTTAATTTGAGATTAAAATAGATGGACCACATGGCCACATGGACCACATTAATTTTTACACACGACTATCAGCCGGACCCATTATTGGGGCCAATATTCAGCATTTTGCTGAAAGTTGGCATTAGCCTGCCATTGACAAATACTTGTCAATTACATTTCTTTCAACGAGGCTAGATGAGGGATAATCTGATTATGCTCCACTGTAAATGGCGAACTTGGAAACAACTTTACTGATGCCCAACCACCAGTAGATGACATCATTGCCCCATTTTATACAAAATAAACACAGTTTGAGAGTCCATGGGAGTAATGGATGCATTTTGTGCAACCTGCAATTTCCTACCTACTGTGTAAAAGACATGTCTGTGACATGCATTCGTCAAAACTGACATTGGATCTAATATTTTTGCTGTCCCCAAATCAGCAAAAAAAAAATGCTTTGTTCAAAACAGCCTGTTTAAGGCGTGTGCCACTTTTATGTAAATAGCAGAACCAGGCCACGCCTAGGCTATACCCTTCTCTCTTGAAAGGGCTGTGATATCGGCTCCGTTAGCCATGTCTGAATGTTGTGAATGGAAACGACTCAGCCATAGCGACCAGACTTACCAATTTGAGCCAGACAGACATGTCTTTTACACATTTGAGAACATTTTTATATGTGGAAAAGTGGTATAACATTTTACTGTAAGAAAAAGTAGCATAACGTTACTTCAGAGACTATGTTGTAGCGTTAGTTTGCGATTGTTTAGGCAGTGGTTGTTTTGCCGTAGCCGGCAACTCTCCTGGGAGTGTTATTTTGCCATGAATGTCTCTGATTTGCCGTGAATGCTTGTATACATTTACAAGCGGTTATGAATAACACAAATGTGCGCGGTCGCAACGTGCAGGCCGTCTCGTCGATATCACTTAGCGGGCAGTTAGCATCACAAAGTCACGTCAAGTAGGTGGCGAGTTGTTAGTCACGGCAAAATGACCACCCACTTTAGTCACTAAATATATTCCAAATAAAATGTAAAATTTACATCTTCCACGTTTGCAGTCGTGTCACACACAGCTGGGATCGATCCATTATGTTTGCAAATCAAGCTCTGAACAGGCTTTTCATTTACAAAGCAGCACCTTCCTTTCCGATCGTTGTTTCCCCATTGTTCTCCACGGAGGTATCCGACCAGGGGGAAAAAAAAGAAGCTGCCAACTTCTCGAATTTCAGTGGGCGTGACAAACCTTTACCAGAGGTGGTGCCACTAACGCGAGGGGGCGGTGTCAAGTGCACTTCCGTGTCTTATTGATGTCACCCAGTCACGGAAGTTTTAGAAAGGAGGAGAAAGCTAAAAAAGTCGCGGGCGGATGCATATTATTGTTGAAAAACCCCACTAAAGTGCATTTTCATACTATGGAACCTTTAAATTCTGAAGGCCGATGAGAGAGCAATTTAAAACTGAATTAACTTCAAGAAACCATGTATTTATTTAAATTTTGCTGCTGGCATTGGGAATTTTGCACTTTTTGTTTTGGTTATACATTATTAAAAAAAAAAAAGTGATATTGACATTTTGGAAACTGTAGACATTTTTAGGCATACAGTCCCCTTCAAAAACGGAAATGTCATTTCCTTTGTTTTTGTTGTATGCTGAGACATTTTGGTTTCAGATCAAAAGATTAAAATGAGTCACACATATGTGAGTATAGTCATATGTACTGTAAAAAAAAAGGTGTGAAATTTGTACAAAAAAATACCAAAATGTATGAATGTGTAAATAATAAAGTGCCAAATTTGCCACTTTATAAAGTGTAAGCAAATTTGTGAGTTTTTTTCTCTCGGGATATTATGCCCAAGTCACGTGTGCTCACAAAAAAAGGTATTTAATTGCAAAAAATACAAGGAAATATAAATAGATAAAAGGAAAACAAGACACTTTGGAGTCTTCAAGAAACTAACAAAAGTCTAAAAGAAATTGATTCAAAGAAACAGACATTCAAACGAGTAAACACTGATGAAAATGATCCAACAAGGACTGTACAGAAAAATGGTACTCAGTCTGCATTCAAGGAAGGTGAGAAGTCAGACTTTTCTTTTTTACTAGGAAGTGTTCACAAGAACTCGGAGAGCCGAGTTGCTAAGTCGTAATAAAGATGTTTAAAAAAATAGAGATGTCAAACGGTTATTTTTTAAAATCAGATTAATCACATTTTAGAATTTTGATTAATCATGATTAATCACTTATTTAAAAAGGCTTTTTAACAACACGTTTTTGAAGAGCACCTGTTATTATGTGTTAATTCTTTCTACATTTAATGTTATGAGGATGTTTTCAATTATTTTTGATCCACTGCACGCTCTCATCCTCCTGTTTTTGTAATCAGTTAATTACTTGCACAATTTAAAATGATCAAAAAGTTTACTGTAGTTGCATGTTTATTGCTCAAACACATGTGCTACCTTTAACGTAAACATCCGCTGTCAAGCTAAATGATCATCTGCGATCAAAACTAATAGTGTGATTAATCTACATTAATACATGATTAATTTTTTGTGATTGATCAATGAATTAATGATTTAACTTTGACAGCACAAAAAAAAAAGGACCCAGTTATCACTGACTGGCTATAATCTCGACAAATGATGACCCCCATAGAGACAAAGCCAGTGAATGGCAAAATGTAATTTGCACAATTATAAACATATTTATTTATTTATTATAACATTCATTTTGTTATTCAAAAGAAGTACCTTTACATAACATAAAGTGATTTGGACTGGCTGCGTTAACCAGAATAACAAACAAGTTATCAGAATCAGCCAACTTTGTTGTTTGCATTTGCCTTGAATGCTTTGATGACGGAACTGGAAGAATCCAAATAGGATATGTCCGACTTCCCACCTTCCTCGAATGCAGCATGAATTCAAGCAAACTAATGAGACAATGAGAAACACCTCGACACGACACAAGTGGATGAGGTTGCTGATTGGTAGACACGTTCTTAGTAGGGATGAACGAGTACACCACTCTCTGTATCTGTTCAACCATCTAAATGATCTGTATCTGTATTTCGAGCGGGCGTGGTCTAAACCGGAAGTGGGTTTGATCTGAAATCAGTGGGGCTTATATCGGTATTTTTTTTTTTCAATTTTATACTTAAAATAAATGGTCAAATAAAGTGTGATATTGCTATGGATTGATCAAAAGTTGCTATAAATTTTGTTTATTTGAAAACTATCGCCAAAATTGAGATTCAAATCACTGAAATCAGTGCTTTTGATTACAAAAGAAGAGGTTTTTTTTATAAACTCAGAACATGTATGTGTAGGAATAAATATTTACTGAACAGTGTGAGAATTGAAATTAAGTGTTTTTGATCACAATAATAAAGGAACTATTTACAGAACAATTTTTTTTATGAGAGAGAGAGAGAGAGAGAGAGAGAGAGAGAGAGAGAGAGAGAGAGAGAGAGAGAGAGAGAGAGAGAGAGAGAGAGAGAGAGAGAGAGAGAGAGAGAGAGAGAGAGAGAGAGAGAGAGAGAGAGAGAGAGAGAGAAAGAAAGAGAGAAAGAGAAAGAGAGAGATGGAGCGTCGGATACGGGTAATAAGGAATTATCCGTACTGGACACTCGTGCTCATCCCTAGTTTTTAGTATTAACATTCACAGTCCACAGATGGTTAAAATGTCTTCTTGATTTGTTTTGACAGTTTTGAAGTGCTCTAACGGCATCCACAGGTTTTGTGGAACAGTAATGACTTTTGCTGCCTTCATGTGGTATCGAAAATTATGGTAAATACCACATGGCGAGTTGAAAATTGCAGTGAACGCCCCGCCCCCTCATGTCTTATTTTCCACTGGACAACTGGGAATTTATTTTGACACCCGAGTTTCCAAGTTGAAAAACTTTTTAATTTCTACAACAACAAAAGCAAATTAACTGAACTCAGTCGTAATTAGGAGTGTCCAAGTGGTTAGGTCCATCTTTCCCATAGCATGTGAAGGCAGGGTAACTAATTTGTCCATGTCGTGCGAGCACTTTACACCGTCGGCTTTTGCTTTCTGTCACTGGCAAATCATGATTGGCTTCTGCCATTGCCTTCCACTCATGTATGTTTCTTAACAGGAATTAGTCATTTACTTTCAAAATAGTCACGAGAGGGGTTTGGAAAGTTTCTTAACAGCGACAAAGTCACTCATTTGGCAACACTGACCGGCGACCGCATTTTTGTAAACAAGCTCCACTTGTATGCAGCCATGTTGTTAGTAGTGGCGTAGTGGCAATGCATGTCAGCAGGGAAGCCTGTTGAACTCCGGACACACTCACATTTACATGCATGGACAATTGCTTGTTTTCGGTGATCATACCATGCATGTTTTTGGAATATGTGAGGAAATAAGACAACTCAGGCATACATAGGAACTTGCAAACTCCATAGAGGAGTTTGAGTTTCGAAATCATGACCTCTGGATTAGAAATCAGAAAGATGTGCTAACCATTACTTAACTGTACTGCCCTCTGTACAGATAATGTACATTACCATAATTGAATCCCAGGAAGACAGCAGTTGCAGTTAAAATATTGCGCCGGAACTGAAAGAAACTTAAATTAATGTATTTTTATCTAAAGTATCTTTCGTGTAAGAGCATCCTGGAGAAATCAGAGTCAATTAATTAGTTTCTGCTGTATCTACTCTGATTGCACATAGTCAAAAATAAGCATGGTTTACTGTATTGATTTATGCCGCATGTATTCACTCCTTTTATTGTGCTTTATTATTGTTTTTATATTATTTTATTTGTATGCAACAATGTTGTGCATGGAAATATAAAGTAAAATATATAAAAAAAATAGTGTGGTTTTAATGGTAATACTACAGTATATCCAGAAGAGAAGATGACTGATTTTGTCTGGAGCAAGCAACTGTTTCAACTAAGATATCCTGACTTGTATGTTTTTCCACACATCACAAGACGGCCTCAGCAGGATGCCGTCTGTTAAGTTAGTCATTGCAGCAAGAACCAGAATTCCTTCTCTTATTTGGCTTCTCTCACATTCCACATTTTGCATTCTACTTTTGGCAAGATTCCTTTGCTGTTTTAGTTATTATAGTTAAGTGAGCTCCGGAAATATGATAGAGAGTAATGAGAAATATTGGTTATTTGATGTAAATTCTCAAATACAACGATAGAATTGGACAGAGAAATCCTGTATCAATACCACTATTGTGCTTATTTGCTAAGAGGGAGGGTACACAGGATCACCAGTCAATCACTAAGTTTACATTAAATTTTATTATATAAAATCACGCTCTCATTAAAATCTATAAGTAGAAAAGACTGAAAAGTCAAGCTTGCTCACACTCACCACAGTCACGTCATTTACCTTTGTGTAAGTGAAAGGAGATACTGTATGGGAAAAGGAATGTCTTTGAAGAGACCAACATGGCTCTTAGCCAATTCTGTATGAGCAGTTCCTTTTTACTCATCTTAGTTATAATGCATGTGCCAGGTTAAGCTGAAAGATACCGATAACCATACAAAATCGTACGTACGTTGTGACGTATGTACGAAGAAACGTACACATACAAAGGTATTGGAAGGGCAAGGTCAAATCGGTTATGTTCAGACATAAGATACCCTGGGCCGCACTTCAGTGATCGACTTTGTGATCATCAGACTTGTGGCCGCGTGTCTTGGACACTTGAGTGAAGAGAGGGGCCGAGCTGGTTGTGTGTTGGCTCCAAAGGTGGGGGAAGATGTCAGTTCGAATTAGCACATCCAAACATAATGTGAGGGTCTGCTGAGAATGTCTGGCAGAGTCCTCTGGCAGAAAGAGTTTCAGATCTCACCTCTGGAAGAACTTCGCACATGTCCTGAGGGATGCGGGGGACATTGAGTCCAAGTGGACCATGTTCCGTGCCTCCATTGTTGAGGCAACTGAATGGAGCTGTGGCCATTAAGGTGGTCAGTGCCTTTTGTGGCGGCATCCCCTGAACCTGTTGGAGGACACCAGCGGTGAGGGATGCCATCAAGCTGAAGAAGGAGTTCTATTGGCTCTTTTTGGCTTGTGGGACTCCTGAGGAAGCGAGCTGATGGGTACTGATTGGGACAAGTGTATCACAGCTTTTATGGTCAGCGAGGTAAAAACTTGGGCATGGGAGCAGTTTGGTGAGGCCATTGAAAACTTTTTATGGACAACTTCAAGGAAATTTTGGCCCACAATCTGCCGTCTCTCATTGTGCACCATCAACACTGTGCATAGTGGGGCTGGGGAACTGCTGACCTTGACTTGGGATGTTGTGAATTGGTGGGGAGAATACTTTAAAGACATCCTCGATTCCAAGCAGACTCTAGGGTCTCTGAAATGGGCTTTCCTATCTCTGGGATTGAGGTCACCAAGGCGGTTAAAAAGCTTCTCGGTGGCAAGTCCCCAGAGGTGGATGAGATCAGCCCAGAGTTCCTAAATGCTATGGATATTGTGGGGCTGTCCTGGATAACACGCCTCAGCAACATGGCATGGACATCAGGGACATCAGTCCGGATTGGCAGACCGGGGTGGTCATTCGCCTGTCTAATAAGGGTGGACCGGAGGGTGTGCTTGAAATACAGGGGAATCACACTCCTAAGCCTCCTGGGTATGGTCTATTCGGGGATGCTATAAAAAGGAAGGGCCGTTGGGAAGCCGAAGTTCAGATTCAGAAGTTTGTTTTTCATCCTGCTGTAGAACATTGGTACACCTCGACACCCTTGAAAATGTCCTCAATGGTGCGTGGAAGTACGGTCAACCAGTCTACATGTGCTTTGTGGATTTGCTTTTTACCGTTTACTGGAGGGTCAGAGTTTGGTCCACAATGCTGGCAGCAAGGCAGATTCTTTTTCAGTGAACGCTGGACATCGCCACGGTTGCCCTTAGTCACAGTTTCTGGTTTGGTGACCACATTACGTATCTGCATCTTGCAGATGATATGGTTCTTTTGGCGTCATCAAGCTGCAATTTTCAGTTCTCAGTGGAACAATTTGCAGCCGATTGTGAAGCGATATGACAATCAGCACTTTCAAATCTGAGACCATGGTTCTCGGTCATGAAAGGGAGTGTTCTCTCCATGTCGGGAATGAGATTCTTCCCCAGGTGGAGGAGTTCGAGTATCTCGGGGCCTTGTTCACAAGTGAGGTGAAGATGGCGAGAGAGATCAACAGGCAGATTGATGTCCAGACTCTCCCTTAGAAAAAAGGTGAGAAGCTCGGTCATACGGGCGGGGCTCAAAATCAAGCCACCGCTCCTCCGCATTGAGACGAGCAAGATGAGGTGGCTCAAGCATCTTGTTAGGATGTTGTCTGAACGCCTCCCTGTTGAGGTGTTCCGGGCACCCCCCAATGGAAGGGTGCCCTAGGGACGACCCAGGACAGAACGTCAAAACGTTTCTATATCCCCCAAGAGAAGCTGCACAAAGTGGTTAAGGAGAGGGAAGTGTGAGTCCACCACTATAGAATGAATGAATGAATGAGGGCAATTGAGTGCAGTAGGCTCCACCCGCAACTCTTGTGAGGATAAGCAGTTTGGAAAATGGACAGGTAGATTCATATAGCACTTTACATATATTCATCTTCTTTCATCTTTTCATCTTTAATTTTCATTAGAAATGCAGCACAAAGTGCTTTACAGAGATAAAAATGGCAACGAATATGTAAAAGTTACCCTCCTGTACCCACATAAAAACAGATATATACAGTTGAATCGTTGTCAAATATCAGGCAATCGTCCTTTAATTCCAATATATTATAGAGACCTGAAGTAAGAGTACCTCAAACTGAGGCTGGAAATTAACAAGCAAACTAAGTGAGTTTGTGACTTGTTTTGTCTAGCACAGCTGTCCTTATCAGTTGCAGGCTCGTTAAATGTTGGAGCTTATCCCCATGGCAATGCTGCACCAGCTCTGGTTACCCCTGTGGGACTACCAGCTAAAGCCATCGTTTTGAATCACTATAATGCTCTGGACATGGCTGGATGATGCATGGCAGACAACATAAAAATTACACAAACTGCTTTTTAATGAATAAATTTGTAATGTATTTTTGCCACTGTTGTATTTTTCTCCTTAACATCCTTTTGGTACTAGTTTTGTACGTGTGTACGATACTTCTCAGGCCCAATATCCTGTTTTTTACAAGAACAAAAACACATGATTTTTACACATCCTGCTGATCAGAGTTCTGTGGCACATCCAGCTTGGCATGACAACATCTATTGTATGAGCATCTGTACGCAGCAAATCTTAAATAAAACTGAAGAGTTTGAGGTTATTCAATTAGTTGTCAATGTGTGTGGGTTATTCCTAGGAATGTTCAAGCTTAACTTACTTGCTTAAAAATGAAACATTAACGATTTTGCCTTCTTCTGAATCTCAAAGCAGTTAAAAACCTGTCTGTGTTTTATTGAGGTGGAATTTTGGCATAATGTCACTTTCACTATTAGCACTGAGTCTGTGCATGCCAATTGATCCTGCTGTTGTCATAGCAACATGAACCACTAAACCTCTGTGCAGCTGTTGTTATGGAAGTCCTTGAGCAGCTGGGGGCTATAGCTGCGTAGACATTGTGGGAAAACTGTCTTTTGGACCACTTTTTCCACCTTGACCCCAAGAATTCAACTGTGGAAGCTTTTGGTATCTTAAAGACATCCATCTGGACAGTGCTTTCTCTCAGAGAACCTTCCAATAAGAACACACAAAGCTAAAGGAAGAAGAAAGTTAAGTGACTATCGTGCCACTTATGCGCACAGTGAAGTCAAGCATGCATATTGAACCACTCACATGAGGGCATGACATGAATTATGTATAGATTAAAAAAGTACAAAAAGATTAGCAAAAATGTCTTTAAGCAGTTAACTAAAATTGGTGAATCAGAAACAACTCAAGAACAATGCCATGTCCTTCCACTGTAGAATTTTGAAGCTTGTTACTTCAACTGTCAACATACTATAAATTGTTGACCATATTAGGGATGTTGCGCTCAGGGATGAAAGACAGTGAGATCCTGGGCTGGTCATACAACAACTCTGGAGGTGGGGGTGGTGGGCTTCGTGGGGCTATCATATTTCTCCTGGTGGATATTTTGAATCTTAATTTTGACGAAAAAATGTAAATCACAGATGTATCACAAAAACTTGAACAATGCTGTGCCGACTTTTTTTTTTTTTTTTTTTTACTGTATATTTTCCTAGTTAGTCCATTTGGATCCTGATAGTAGAGTCATGATATGTGGATTTTTTATTTATTTATTTTATTCATCGTTCTAAAAACAAGAACAGAGGAACAGGGCAGACTTGGCTTCTCTGTTTTTTTCTACAACGCATTAGCACTATTTATATCATGGCTATCTTTCAGGGATAGAGCAGATCAAGATAAATTTACAGCTGTTCTAAACAGCATATATGCTCAGAATTATTATTATTATTATTATTATTATTTTTACTTCCATGGAGGTTTGAGGTATCAGAGCTTTAAAGTTAAAATGGTAGGTGATACATTCTTGCTGGCTTTATGGCACTCTGCTTAGTGCAATTTTTAACTGATCATATTGAAACTTAAATAAAGGACAACTTAGGATTTTGAATAATAGAAACCAGGTTAAAGAAAGAAAGAAAGAGAAAGAAAGAAAGCTGTGTTCAAGGTTAAAACAGTACAGATATTGTTCTTATTTAGCAGTGACTGTTTTCAACTGTTTAATAATTGGTCTTTGCAGTGCAAGAACCCATTTTGTGGTATGTTTCAAGGTTGTTGAGGTAACATGGTTACCTGGCCAAATTTTTACTTTGCTTATACAGTATCTGTCAACTTTGAACAAATGGAAGTCACTGCTAGTCAAGTCTTCTTTTGCTGAGGCTACTGTACATGTC
Organism: Vanacampus margaritifer; assembly: GCF_051991255.1. Classification (NCBI taxonomy): domain Eukaryota; kingdom Metazoa; phylum Chordata; class Actinopteri; order Syngnathiformes; family Syngnathidae; genus Vanacampus; species Vanacampus margaritifer. The sequence goes on along the minus strand of NC_135447.1, from coordinate 16,713,724 downwards.
ATTTGTGACAATTCAGGAATTGTTGTTTCCTCTGTGGCTGCAGTAATGAATGTGGTGATTAGACCTCCAGCCCCCTGGGTGGAGCCCCTAGCTGCAGCAACGGATTTACTTTGACGTCAACAGGAAGGTCAGCTAGGTCCCAAAGGTGTCATGCAGACTATTTGAATGGTGTGTGGCAGGCTTGGTATAGAGATGCCAGACAGGACCAAAGCGATATCTAAAGGAGGAAGGACCCTCGGAGCTTAGAGGGGCTTGTGGAGGAATTATGAGGAGGCTAAAATGTTTTCTTTGTTACTGAAAGAAGCCTAAGAAACATTCTTGTCCAAAGCTCTCAAGCCCTGAGAAAGCATTCAGGCTATGAAACTCAAGCTACATATTAGATACTTTTTTGTTGTTGTTTCCATTACTTTACTATATTTGTATACCGTATATTATTACAGGTTTGATCTTTTTTATGTCCTAAATTTTGCACAAATATACCTAATAGGGGTGGGAATCTTTAACTGTCTCACGATTCGATTCAATTCCGATTTGCGGGTCTGTGATTCGATTTAGAATCGATTTTCGATTCAGAGAACAATATTTGATTCAAAACAATTGGATTGACAATGATTTCTGCTTCAATTTATAGATGTGCAAAGAATCGGTCCAGTCTGGTTTGCAAGACAGAATGGGCAAATGGGGACATTAAAATGTCTTCCTTTTATAGTTATTTTTTTAAACAATTTTATTGACATTTATTAAGTTTTGAATTATAAGGCGAGTTTCTTTTTCCACAAAAACAGTATGTAAACCACAACTGCTACTCTATGTAACTAGCTATAAATTGTATAACTTTTACAGTATATTCTGCCCTCCCTGAGCAGACTGAGTACAGTTTAGCAGACAGTGAACAGTCCCTCAAAAAGAGTCCAATGCTGGTATCTGTTTCACCCTGTTCCATTGTCACTGATCATGTGGACGATTAAAGCTGTGACTTGCTTACTTGTATTTATTTCCATAACTCAACATAGTACAGTACGTTATTCCTGGCTCATAGACACTCTCGGTCTACCTCACTTCCTGTAGTGTGTTCTCACTCTAATCAGTCCACCAAGCAACATGAACTCAAACTAACAGTACTATTGTTACCGTATCAAGCCATTTATTACGCTCCAGTTGAGGTGAACTGTAAATCTAAACACAAAACACAGTACACACTTAAATGCAAACACACTTTGTTTAGCTTGTTTCCCAAACGTGTAGCTAGCTGAAGGCTAACGCACAATGGAAAGTGCCATTAACTCGCTAACACTAATTAGCGCGCATCACGCGGAACTTTCATCACTCAAATGAAGGTCTATTCATACAAAACGCTTCAGGAATGTAAACAGAGAAGCATCTTAACATTACTCGCCGGCATATGGTTTTCCTACGCTGCAAAAAAAACAACTTTATTGGCATAACTTGATCGTGACTTTTTCCTTCTACTTTCTAATGTGGCTACGCCTTAACAGTGTATCAGAATGAAACCACACTGCCCCTAAGTGGCCAAATCGTGTACAACATGAACAGTGCTCCCAATAAAGGCACACACAAACAAGGGCAAGACAGTATAAAATAATTTAAACAAAATCGATGTTGGGACATTTAAAATTGATTCTGAATCGTTCTAAATGAGAATCACGATTCTTATGAGAATAGATTTTTTGGGCACACCCCTAATACCTAAGTCTGTTTTGGGTTTTTTAAAGTAGGATTAGAGCGATTCATTAAACGGAATACTTCAATACGGATACATTAGATTTTTCAATTTACAACATTACATCATAAAGTTTACAAAGCAGTAACTATTGCTGCATGTACATCTATAAATAAGGAGGTTGCACTTCTCTCTTAGGTGTGTAGAGCAAAGAAGGAGTGCACAATTTGATGTATTTTGTCATTAAGTTTTTACTTCATTCTATATTCAAAATTCAAACTCAACACAAGCTTTGTATACACTGACATATTCACGACAATTATATAGAATATGTCACAGGTTCTTCTATGGCAGCAATGGAACAGTGGTTTGAGCAATTGCCTGCGACACCAGAAGACCAGAGTTCAAACCCTGCTTGGACAACTCTTCAGCTCCGGTAAACAGGAGTTGATGGTTCACCAGAATGCAGTTCAAGTTTTCTTTTTATTCTTTTATCATTCAACTACAAGTTACTTCTTAATAATTACTATTAATACTAATACTATTACTCCTACTACTACTATCACTAGTAATAAATAATTAATTACTTTGTAATTTTCATATAATTTATCATTCAATTTATGTCATAAGCATTCAGCTTTCAGCATTCCCACGCAATTTCTGCAGAAATTTCACTTAGTCTAGTTGATTTATGATTTAATGATTCAATATCGGGCTTTGAAAAAGTAAAGGCATTAAATAGGCTATTTATAATCGATAAAAACAAACTACTTTTCCATTAGCTCAGCAGGACAAATAAAGGTTGTTCCTGTTCTTCTTAGTAGCCCCTTTTGCACACAGACACACATATCAACACAGGGCCTCTGGTACTGCCCACTTACCTACCACACACAGTAGTCCCCACTGAGCAGTGTTGAAGTGAATAAACACCATCCCATCAGAGGCTCTGTATTAGCGGATCGCTGGAGGTAGGAGGCCTGTTGTGAGACCCGACCGTACTCCCATGGTTCTGGGGGAGCTTTAAGCGAAAGATCAGGTGTCCAGCCCTGAATGCATGATTGAACTTAAATCTTTTGCATATGCGCCTTACCGCTACTTTTGTGCTGCTATGTGGCTTCAGTCAGTAGCTCAAGAGAATTTGACCACATTTCACTTCTCCACATATAGTGTGTAATTTAGATGTGCAGAATTTTGTTTGCAAATAAACTTTTCTTTTTTTTTTTTTTACATTAAATTCGTAGTTTATTAGTTTCAGTATTTCTAGGTACTAGTAAATAGAATATCATCTGATATTTGGACATTAATAATTTTTTGACAGATTTACAATATATAGGGTCACAGTACTGAAAAGTGAAACATAAGATCCTCAAGATATTGCCTACTTTTATTCGGACTACCAAGTTTCTTTTTCTTATGTCTAAATTAACAAACTGTATGATGCACACACCTCTGATGCTACAAGTCCAATAATGCACTGCGATATCTGGTGCCGTCACATTACTGTCTCCTTCTGTTGGCACTACAGTCAATCATTCATGCTCATGTAGCTCATTTGAATCAAGTTTAACTGTTGGTGTTTTGTTTGGAATGCAGATTCAAAACACATCCACTTTTTATTTATTTATTTTAGGAGTGTCAGGCGATTACATTTTTTAATCGTAATTAATTGCACAACTTACTCTCAATTTTTATATCAATAAAATGTATGTTTTCATACTGTTAACATAAAAGTGGACAAAAATGTAAACTAATAGAAATATGGCTGTCTTTTATACAGTAATTTAACAACAATGTTAGTTAGTAAAAATTTGAATTACAAAGGTGTACTGTACTATAAAAAAAAGGAGTGTGATATTAATTTGTGTTGAGATAATTTTTCTGCCACTGGATGGCATAATTACATTTGGAAGACGTTAGAGACAGCTCAGTGCATTTTTCTTTTCATATTAGGAGCGCTCTAATCTTTAACATGAAGTAAAATACAACTTGACCTCAGTCTCCACAAATCTATCCATTATTATTAAATCTATTACTGCTAAATGTTGACGTGGACGTGTCTGCTGCGTGGCGACAGGAATTCCTTCAGTAAAGGCTTTCTAAGCAAGGGGTGGTCATTAATCGTGCGTTAAAATAATTAGTGGTGTTGAAAGAACTTTAAATTAACTCAAAATTAATGCACTAATTTTGGCACCCCTAAATTATTTATCTGTTTATTTTATTTTTTTTAAACTGCCCTGTTAAGCTGCTTGGTCATACAGAAAAGAGGTTCTCTAAACCTATTTATCCCAGAATAGTTTTTCTGTGCAACAGGAGTTTTATATATTCCCTGTGTGGTAATCTGTATTGTGATGGGTTTTTATTGTAAAATGCAGTTGGACAGAGTGAGATTAGCGCGGGGACGGAGACAAAGAACAAGAACACGAGACAGAAGAGTAAAATACTATGACTTCAACTGTGTTACATGGGAGTCAGACTCCATTTGGGACTTCTCTATATTGTGCCACTATTTGACAAAAAATGAAAAGATTGCCAAATGTCGAGTATGGCAGCCTTTGATCGAAACACTCCATTAGTTGAACTTCTTGAGATCATTATATTTAATCAAATCACCATGGCAACTGTTACATTAACATAGCCATCATTCTTAGTCATGGGTACAATTTTTTAACAAAAGGAATAGCAAAAGGGTATACAACAAAGTATGTACTTATTATTTCTGCTTGATAGATTATATACTTTACAAACCAGATTATTAGGTTTGTTTTAAAAGTAGTATACATAAAATAAACCAGATGCATCATACATGATGATTGTATACAATCCTTATTTTGCCACACATCTGTTTTACATATGATCTATTGACAGGCTCTTTGTGAAGAGTTGGACCCTGGGCCACGGGCAAACTCAAGTGAAAGCTGCTCTGCTGCTGTTGGCCAGCTAACTGTAAGTGAACATCCTCTAATATACTACCAATAATCAGCATTTCACCTGAGAGCCAAAGAGCATGAGCATTAAGGAAAAAACAACATATTGCTCCCTGGTGACAATAAAGATCCATCCATCCATCCATCCATCCATCCATCCATCCATCCATCCATCCATCCATCCATCCATCCATCCATTCGGATAAAAAAAAGAGAAAGTATATTGGTTTCAAATGGACCTGAACAGGCCACACATGACTTGCTATGACAACATTTTTCCATTGGTAGTCAAAACTGCTCTATTATTCAACCCTAATTTGTTGAATGCTGGAAATTCCACTGCGTTACTCTGATGCAATTAATTGCCTGTGATATGCCTGTAAAATATAAAAGAAAAGGAAACTGCAGACAAAATAAAAGATAGCTTATGAGGCAGCTGCACACATGGCAATGTTTAGGCTAGAGGCAAGAGGAGGTCCGGTTACCCGGTGCCATTTCTGTGTTCCTCCATAAAGTAAAGACTAGTCGCAGAGCCGATGTCCGCGGACCCTCAGCTTATGAATGCTCCCAATACTCAATTTAAATAAACACTTAACAAACGGAAACAGATATAAATATACTTTTTTTTTTACTGATGAAAGAAGAGACTCTTATCTTTCTTTTGGCAGGTTCCATGTTTTTATAGCAATAGAACACAATATTCTGTGGGCCTTGCAAAATCAGTCAAAATCCAATTAACCAGCCGGGAGCGAAGGGTATTGCTTCAATGAAAATGGCTGAGAGTGAATAAGATATGTACCTAAATCACTCTTCTGACATTATATTATAGGAAGAACGTCTCTTCCTATCACATAAGGGTTAAAAGTCATTGTTTGTGTGACCAATTACTGTCATGGTTTCATGAACTAAAATGCCAAACATCAGGAACAAATCTAAGTAAAAAGCAACATTTATAATTGTGAATAAGTAAGTCATTGCACTTTCTAGACATAGTTTGTGCCATCAATTACAGTGTGCAAAATGGAGATCACTGTGATTGACTGTTTAGCTAGAACATGCAAATCATTCCTCCTGCTTCCGCTGGCCAATGATGTCGCGCTACGGCAGCTCTAATCAGACAAACTACATTACAACCCATTATGTGCTGTTACCTCACAGAGTGATGACGCATGCACATATTGCGGTGCAGACCGGTGGCTGTTGGGTATATTTTACAAAAAAAAAATTCTATGTATGTTTTATTCCGTTTTTGTCAGTAACACTTTTTACTGTTACATAATACAGTACATATTGTACCCTGTATTTGATCATTCCTTTGCTGTCTTAAGTAATCAGGTACATTCTAGGTGATTTTTTTTGTGGATTATATTTACATCTCTCCAAAATCGTTTTTTAAGTGTTCCCATGCCCTGTTTTTCTGGTTTTTAATGTTTTATTCTGGCGTGATTTCTCTCGTTTTCATGTTTGCATGCTTGTCTACTTTGCCTACATGACTGTATGTTTCGTTTTGTCCAAATTTTGCATGTCCATATGTTTGTGAAGCACTTTGTAATGATGTGCTTTAAAAAGTAACACCTTACTTGCACACTGCCAGCTATCCCAAAACGTTTGTTGTCAAGAGTATGTTTACACTGTTGCTCACTGGCGAAGTGAAAATCAGCGATGGGAGTTCACAGACCAAGTAATATAACCTTTTGCAGATAATGTACGTGCAGTAATCCCTGCATTAGCTGTACGTCAGTGAAGAAATGCTAAATCTAAAAGGTGGGACCATCTTACTTTAGCAATAAGACCTTGGCTGTAGTTAACAGCAGCTGCTTGATGTTCTATTGTGGACAACCCACTCGGGACTCCCTCATACACTATTGTGGGAGCCAGACTCCCATTTCCCGTTTGAGCCCTGGACACTCGGTTCTTGCCTTGGCACTTGATTTATCAGCCAAAAACTCCATTATACCCTTGTCCCCCTCTCCTTCTCATGCCCCTGGGTCCTTTTGTAGTCTTGCTTCCCCACCTCCGGCTCCCCCCACACATTATCATTGTATTCAGCTGCAGAGGCCACTGTGCTGTTGTCCACTGGTTGGTGAGTGGGCAGAGTGCCCATTAAAGTGGGGGAGCTTCCTTCATGGAAGGCCTTTACAGATCGTGTTTCTGCCACCTGTCAGTCAGCTTATGAAGTAGGGGGCCAAGCGTGGTTGATGGTGCTGGGGTTGAATGCATGAGTGATGCCATTGCAATCTGGCAGTAAGCTTGCATTAGTCACTCAGACGTTTTAAGTCATCATTTTCAACTCGAACATTTTTGCTCTCATTCTCTTAAAATACTTGAGGTATGTTTAGACTAGTATGCCTTAGTAAAACTGATTTGTTTTGGTTTTCATTTTCGTTTTTTGTAAAAAAAGTTTTTGCAATTGTGAAATGCTCACGTAAAAATGCAGAGACAACTGAAAAGCACTGAATTAGATGTGAGCTGGAGCCTACTCCACATGTTGTTCCATGCTGAAAATGTGGCATGGCTTAAATTTGTCGTCGCTACGATGGATTTCATTGGGACAATGGCAGAAAGGATGAATAACAATGATTTGACTGTTGTTCTACAAGGTAGCTTTAAAGGCATGCATTTGTTCATCATCATACTGTCATGTCAAGGCGATGATTGTTTTAACATTGTTTCCACTCTACAATAGTGTTACCTCATTTGCTCCCAAAAATGTATAAAAACTTTCTATTTTAAATACTATTTAAATATTATATATATATATATATATATTCCCAAATATTAAATTAATACATATTTTTTATGATTTTTTTTATTCTAGAGCATACAGAAGGCTTAGATGTAGCCTCAGAACTGAAGAGAATGCTTGAAGCAATGGTAGTTATTACAAAAACGGCCAGCAGGTGGCAGCAGAGTATAAGAGATCAACCAGGGCCATGTTGCAACAAGCTGTTTCCCCACTCTTTTATACAGATTTGTGAATAATGATGAAATTTAGCTATATTCTAATGCTAATTGCTGCAAAACAGAAACAGATAGAAACATACTTTTTCCTGATGAAAGAAGAGACTCTAATCTTTGTTTTGGTAGGTTCCATGTTTTTATAACAATAGAACAGGATGTTCTGTGGGCCTTCCAAAATCAGTCAAAATCCAGTATAACAGCCGGGAGCAAAGGGGCTTTCTTCAGTGAAAATGGCTGGGAGTGAATGAGTTTAATTTCATCCGCCGTTTTTAAATTTAGTCTCAGTTTTAGTCCAGTTTCAATCACGCTTGTTAGTTTTGTTTCGTCTTGTTTTAGTCAACAAAAACAGTCAACATTTTAGTCTAGTTTTTGTCAGGACAATCATTTTACCACTGTATTTTTTTTGTCAGCAGATAATGTTGAACATTTCAGATGTAAAACTGTTTCACATAAAATTTTCTCTCATCATTTTGATGAAAAACAACTTCACACACAATAACAGTGGCGAGCGACTATGGCTTCATGCTACAAGCTAGTAAATTAGCCAGTATTAGTTAGCGGTCAGATTAACATTACTGTTGGAATGTTATAGCCGTTGGATTAATGTTGCGTTGTAACCAGTGTTGTGCTCGTTACTAAAAAATAGTTACTAGTTACTTCAATTTAAAAGTAACTCAATTACTCTGAAGATTACTTAACCAAAAAGTAATGCGTTACTATCGAAAGTAACTCTTTAGTTACTTAAAAAAAATGAAAGTATTTACTACAATTTACATACAATGTCACAGATTCGTCTAAGGCTTGAGTCGTCCAATGGTTAAGGAAATGGACTAGTGAACAGTGTATTTGGGTTCGAATCCTGCTTCAACCACTCTTTAGTACAAATGCAATATTGAATACTAATCATTGTCACATTATTTCGCCATTAATTTTGATGTCATTCGTCATTATTGATTTTTTTTCTATATTATCCATTCTACATTCTACATTCAAATTCAACGCAAGGTTTCAGCTTCATACCTCAATATTCACGTCAATTACATACAATGTCACAGATGCTTCTATGGCAGCAATGGCCCAGTGGCTAGTTCAGCAGAGCTTTGACCGGTAAACAGGAGGCGAGGGTTTGAATCCCACCTTCACCAGATTGCAGTTCAAGTTTTCTTTTTATTCATTTATCATTCAACTATAGGTTACTACTTAATATATACTAGTAATACTACTATTACTACTACTACCACTGCTACTACTACTACTACTACTACTACAACTACTACTACTACTACTAGTAATTAATAGTTAATTACTTTGTAATTTATCCGTCAATTTCCTTCCTAAACATTCAGCTTAGCATTCAGCTTTCAGCATTCCCACGCAATTTCTGCAGAAATTGCACTTACTCTAGTTGACCTTGTCAATTCCAATACTTTTGGAAGGGACTGTATCTAAAAATTAATATTAAACCCACAAACCCAAACAAATAGCAATTACCTATCCTCTTTGGCCTCACGACACTAAATATTGCACAATTAGTGACAAACTTGTCAATCAGTGGCTTAGTGGTAGAGTGTCCGTCCTGAGACTGGGAGGTTGTGGGTTCAGTCCCTTGCTGGTTCATACCAAAGACTATAAAAATGGGACTCATTTGCCTCTCTGTTTGAGACTCAGCATTAAGGGTTGAAATTGGGGGGTTAGATCATCGCATGATTCCCGAGTGCAGCCCCTGATGCTGCTCACCGCTCCCTCAGGGGATGGGTCAAATGCGGAGAATGAATTTTGCCTCACTTAGGTGGGTGTGACAATTAGTGCAAAACTTTTGAACATGGATTCTTCATGGATGTGAACTGTTCTGCAAAATAGTCAATGTTCCGTTAATCACAAACACATCCTCCCTGACCTCGCAAAAGTTTAAGGTTACGGTTATGCTCTTCATTATTATGTTCGCAGTGTGAGCTCACATTTTCTTCCATCACATTTACTACCTCTATGTGAAAATCCAACCATATCAGTTTTACCGTCACCCGCACTCTTTACCCCTACCAACCCTAATTGTAATTATGTTGATTTAACTTAGACACATGCGGCTCCCTCCATGCCATTTGAATAGGAGCTTATTAGTCGGAATATCTTTTTATATTTATTTATTCCCATTTCTCAGCATTCCTGTCGCCATTTCCAATTACTCTTGTCGTACGGCTGTAATTGCCTCGATGCTAATGGCCGCAAGACAATCGTGCTAAATGAGGTGAGGCCAAGAGGCTAGGAGCCCGACTTCATTAACAGCTAATGGGATTTTATATGGGGGACTGAAGACACAGCTCATCAAAAACAGAGATGGAAGGAAAACAAAACAGATGGAGGGGGAGAGCTAAATCACCAATATTCTCACTTAGCTCGACAAACAAAAAGCACAGGTTACTCTTTCCCTTCCTCTATTTTTAGAGAAATATATTTCTACAGAGAAACAGCTTTTTTTTTTCATGCTCTTGGAAACTGTCACACAATTTTTTTCACACCTTTTTTTTTTAAATTGAGAGGGACTCTGATGCGTGCAAAAATTGTATGTATGTATGGATGTATGGATGGATGGATGGATGCAACGGCCTGTGGCCGCAATGCTGCATGTATTGTAGACCAACATATACCCCATAACAATGGAGGACCAAAACTGCCCCAAAAAAATAAATAATAAATATAGAAATAAATGAATATAAGTGAAAATAAAAAAGATATGAAAAAATATGATTCAAAAATTAAATAGAAAAATTTATATAAATGAAAATAAAAAACATATATATATATATATATATATATATATATATATATATCCCTAAATAAATAAATACATGTAAAAAAAAAGAGAGATTCAAAAAATAAATATAAAAATGTCAAAATAAATACAAAAATAAATATATAAATAGAATACAATTTCAATAAATAAATAAAAACGCTCTACTCTCACATTTATTTATTTCATGCTACAGACGCTCTGTCAGGTCGAAATGTTATTCAAATGAGGGGGCGGTCCTAAGCGTGTCTTGGGTTTGGGCGCTGCTGTTGCAAACTGACAGAGCGTCTGCAGCATGAAATAAATAAATATGAGAGCAGAGCGTTTTTATTTGATTCTATTTATAAATTTATTTTTCTGTTTATTTTGACATTTATTTTTATATTTATTTACATTTTTTGAATCTCATTTTTTTTTACTTTTTAAAATGTATTTAGGGAAATATAGATTTTGTTGTTGTTTTTATTTCATTTATTTATTTTTATTTATATATTTTTTTGTATTTCATTTTTTTATTATATTTTTTGTTCTGTTTTTATTTTCATTTAATCATTTATTTATGTTTAATTTTGGCAGTTTTGTTCCTCCATACATAACATGCCAAAACCCATACTGAAATTCAATAAAATATGTGTTTGAATATTTTCTTTTGGATAATCAGGTTTTTGCCATATGTGATGAATGAAGTGAAAAAATAGCAGTGTATAAAATAGAAACTGGGAGAGAAAGTCTTTGAAGAAACTATGAGTAGAACTAAAATAATTACATACAGTATAAATGGGTTCACCATGCAGTACAGAAACAGATTCACCTTATCTTAAAATGAAACAACATTGGAGTAATGTGTTACTTTTTCCACAAAATGTTGTCTTCAAGTTCCCTATCCAGGCTACTTCTAATCTCTCTCTGTAGTGATGAGTCCCCACTGATTGAACTGTCCTTGAAATCTACTGAGCCATTTATCTTGGTAAAATCATTCCGTTCCCTTTGGACTATTATGTCATTGTGCAGCTTCAAGATCAGTTTTCCTATACTTTAATTTGCTGCACTATATTCAAGCTGACATGGGCAGTCTCCTGTTGGTTTCGGCTCAGTGCTTTTTTGGGCTCTTGCAGATGTGAAGCCTGCGAAATTCTATAACACACTGAATAAAATACCCATTCAGCTATGCGAATATATGCTGGAATCAGATGGGGATGAATTATTTTCAGTCACCTTTTATTGCTGTAGCCTCAGCGTGGGTTAATTATCTAGAAATTAAGAAAGTACTAGTGCCAACCCTTATTTTAAATTAATTTGTAGTTCTGATTACCTGTATAGTTCAACCACCTCAAAAATTTTTTCAATTGCTGTTTCCTGTGTAGGAAAAGCGGTTAAGAAAATGGATGTATGGATGTTTCATGTGTGTTTTTACCTCAGACAACAAAAAATTTCTTTGTGGCGTTTTTTGTATGATGTATTCTTTAATTTGTGTTATTAATAATTTATTTGCATGTAAAAAAGTGATTGTCTTCTTATTTTTTTTTTCATTTTCTGTTTATTATTTATTTTATTTTATTATTTTTTTGCGGCTATGTTAGTAAAAATATTGTTCTATGCTATGCAAGTATTTCTCTTTTTTTTTAATCTCCATGGTATAGAGTATTGAGTATTTTCCTGGGTATCGATATAGAGTTTGAAATCTTAGTATCGTGACCACCCTAGTGTGTGTGTGCGTGTACATGAGCGTGTGAGATCTGTAGTTTATATGACCATTGCCAAGCTCTCCATCATATGTGGTAGTGGTAACAAAAAAAAAATCCTTATCTCTTATCTTTCTCATTAAATCAGGGGTGTCAAACTCATATTAGCTCAAGCCACATGGATATATTGCCAAGTGGGCCGGATCAGTAAAATAATGGTATATAGCTTCAAAACAATTGGCGTCAGTTATACACAGATTTTCGTTATTTGCAGGCCAGCCCTAAATAGCAGGCCTCAACTGTAAATATATTGTTCCAAAAAAAAATCACAAATGCAAATGGAACGCGGCAACTCTTTGCCCGTATAAGTTCCGGGTGTGCCTACCTGTTTTGCACATTTATTGTTCCCAGAATGCATTATATGGTGCAGTTAATGAAGCTGTAGGATGTTTTTCCATGGCATATGTGTTTGTGTTACCAGCAACTGAATGTGTGTTGCATTCAGCAAGTTTATGCTTGATTTATGTTTTTATTTTATTTTATTTCAACAATCAAAAAAACATTACTCATTTTTTTTACTCTACAAGATCATCTCGCAGGATTCAACCTCTTTGCGGGCCTAATCCGGCCCGCGGGCCGTATGTTTGGCACCCATGCATTAAATGGGACATTTGTGGTTATTTTCCTCATTAAATCTCATTCATTGCCAGCCATTTTCAGAGTACAGGGAGTACCAAATTTCGAACCAAATTTAACCAAAATTTTGACATAAGTCAGATTTCACCGTTAAAGTAGATATTTACATCAAAATACTTTGTACAGTAATTTAAAAAAAAACATATTTGTGCGACCCGGAAGAGCCGGAACCAATATTTTGACCTGCCCGATGGACGTCCGTTGCTGGAGGTAACAACAATAACACACCTTTAAATAACTTTAAAATGGCGTGATTACTGTGGGAAATTAACGAAAAAGATGGTGCTATGGACAAGGCACGGGTGCCGTAAAGTCGAAACGACGTAGGTCCAGTATGATGTAACTCGAGGACTCCCTGTAGTCACCCCATATTGTCAGCCATTTTAGAGTTTTATTAATGATTTTTTTTTCGGACCCACAGAATATTGTGTTCTATGATTATACAATATTATATTTTATTTATATTTGGTATACCAAATATAACAACTGAAAGAATACATTTTAACCAGGAAAGTTTGATTCTACCTTTTTTTTTTGTAAGCAGCAGTTCAACATAGTCAGGTTTACAAAATGCACTTGTTTTCCCACGAACCAGAGAAAATAAGCTGAAACAATCAAGCAGAACATAGACATTGATGCTAATATCGTTTGCTTTAGTGACGCCTCTAGCATCTGAACAATGGTTTCACCAATGCCAAAGCTCATTTTGAATTTGATGCCTGACAGTACAGGGGCATCTTTACCACTGCGTTACGTCATCGTGTTTACGCTTAGTGAGAACTGTAATTGTTGAAGCTTTCTAGGTGTAATTTTCCCCCACTCTTGGTTGATGTACAATTCGCTGCTAAATAGTCTTTTGTGCTACATAATGCGCCACACATTTTGAATGGGAGACAGGTCTCACTAGTTCTCTCACACCTTTACTACGAATCCATGCTGTTTCATGTAGAATGGGAGCCGGCATTGTCTTGCAAAAATGAGCAGGGACGCCCCTGAAAAGGGATGTTGCTTGGATGGCAGCATTACTCCAAACCACTGTAAATTACCAGCATTTCACGATAAGTAACTTTATATTTTACAGTAATTTGTTCCAATGAAGTTCCCCTGTAAAATCCCAATTAATTAATTTACAGCATTTAACTGTTATTTTACAGTCGACTTTACACCAATCTGATCGCCTGTAATGTCACAATTTGCGTGATCGATCAATGACGTCATTGACCAGATGCGCAAAATAAATGGCAAATGGTAGTTCATTTATATAGCACTTTTCCACCTTACAAGGCCCTCAAAGCGCTTTACATTCAACTACTCATTCACCTACTGATGTCAGGAGCATCAGGAGCAACCGGGGGTTCAGTATCTTGCTCAAGGATACTTTGACGTCGTCACAATGGCATGGAATCGAATGCACAACCGCTGGGATGCGAGACGACAACTCTACCATTGAGCCAACAAAAAACAACTCCATTCACTCCAAAGTTGTTCTCTGTTGTTCTGTGCTAGTTTGTATGAGAGTCCAAAAGCTAAACTATTTTTAACATTCTTGCGTGTTGTGGGAGAGGTTATGGAAAGGCTTCGAATGATAGGTGGAAGTTCCGCCTCCACGCCCTCGACTAGCCAATCACAAAGTAATAGCCTTTCTGTATATTATTTTGTTTGTTTATTTTGACTGGTAAAAAGTCAGAAAACCATTTTATTTACATCAAATAAAAATAACTAGCTCCAGTATGTGTGCCATTTATTTAATTTTAAAGTGACAGTAACATGAAAAATCAATTAGTATTTTTTAGCTTTTAGCCATGTAAAAATGCTAATTCCTCACCAAAAACATCGATTAAGTAGTGTTTTCCTCTATTCGCCCCTCGATGAGAAATCCTAGCTCATTTTGCTCTCCCAGCACCAGTCCGAGAAAACGAGCGGGTGCTCACTCTATGACGTCATTAGAACCCACGAACCCACCCCCGCACAGCCTCTACTAAACACACACCCACTTTCTCTGAGACTTCCATTAGTGGTGTGAGATACTACAAATAATTTAATTAAATATAGGGCCAGTATTGCCAATTCTGAAATCGATACTATTTGATTTGTGGCGCAGTTAATGAAGCTATAAGGACGTTAATCCTTGTCATATATAATTTGTGTCATATTTAACACGTTTATGTTGGTCTATGATTGTTATTATCATTCTTTGAAAAACAAACCGTAACTTTAAGTTGCGTGTAAAATAATGACATCCAGGACGATTCCGTGTACAAGTTGTATTGCTCAGGACTGCTTGTGAAATTACGAATTCATATGATTTGATTGTGGCCGGCTGATTAATTGGTTGGACATTACAACTTTTCAACTTAAAAAATCGTCTCGCGGGCTGGATTAAATCCCTTTGTGGGCCTGATCCAGCCCGCGGGCCGTATGTTTGACACCCCTGTGTTATACTGTAGAGTAAATATACAAGTTTTTAAACTTTTTTCTGATCGGCGCTTGTGATCGGCCCCAAAAATCCTGTTATGTTATTTTCTAAGTAATAATAACTGACCAAAAACCAAATAATAACTGGTCAAAAAAGATGAAATGAAGATTTAATCACGTAAACAAGAACAGAAATAAATCTCTGAACAATGCACTTTCAAATAAGCACAAGGAAGAACAAAGGGATCTGAACCAGACTAAAGGAATAAAGCTAAATTAACAATGTGGGTTCTAGGTATAAAGCACTCATTATCAAGTCTTGGCGGTGTCCAGGTGGAACAACAAAAGATCTGACAGAGACTTAACCATCCCAATGACATAAAAACACACCCAACTAATGAAGTGGTGGTTAGAGAAAAATCCTGGCAGGCAGGGAAGTAAAAATAATGGTAATAATGATTGTACATGTTAGTGCTGGGCTGTTACGCAAATTTATATTTTGATCTTTGCAAATCACTGTGTGATAATGACAAATATGACAACCTATATTTTTCACATGTGAGCAGTGCCGCCACTAAATTTTTTTTACGGGGTAGGGTGGGGGTGGGTAGCGTTTCTCATACAACGATAATAGTTTGCATGGCTTTAAGACCCAAACCCAACCTTTTTTGCGCTACGGACTGGTTCAAGCAAGTTTTTGCGGACCGACAATCATTCGCAATTCACTCGGGGTGGGGTGAACAAAAGATGACACAATTGATTGCTGCTTTGGTCTGGTGGCTGCACAGCTAGCTGGCGGTTAAACTGCTAATGGTACGTCAGCAGCCTGTGCATACCCCTCTCGCATTGTCATCTTTGCCACATGGTAGCTCCACTAGCTTGTTCTAATGATCACAGGATTGCTGTGTTAACTGTTTTTGAGGACTTACCTTGCACAACAATTTACTCCATGAGATACCTCCTCAAAAGTGACAGGGAAGAACCATCTTGTTGAAACTGTTTCATCTTGGGAAGATGAAACCAAGTCATGGCTTGTTAAGCTGCGCGTTCGGTCATTGTTTACTTCTTGTTTCTTTCACTTTCTGTTTATGTCTTCAACTTGCAAACCGCAGAAGAGAAGGAAAACCTGCACTCTGATTGACTGGTGTCACGCACATTTCCGTTGCGTCTGATCAGCCGCTGATGCTCCCAGCTGCATGTTATTGTAATGTCACAATCAGAGGTGGCAAATCCAGGTCCACAAAGTAAAAACACTGCCACAGTTTGCTAGCTCCCCGGGTGCTCTAGGGAGCTAGCTAGCTAGCACGAGGGGCTAAAGCCAAAGTGTTTGATACATTGATTTTTTTCTATGTGTGTTTGAAATACCCTACCGTGCGGATGGTCAAACAAACCTTGAGTTTACTGCCGAACGTGAATTACGTAATTCTTTTATTATGCTTCTCTCCACGCATCTCTGAATTGTAGAATGCAAGCACTTTTTAACCCAAAACCTTTTTTATGGAACTGAACATTTTAAAAACTCGAAAGTGAGTTCTTTATGTATTTAAATAAAAACAAACGTGGTCATGTCACATCCAATGCATGCGCGCCCTTGTGTGGCGAGTGATGCAATTGTTTTTGTGTGTGTTTTTTTTGTGGTGGTGGTGGGGGTAAATAGTTAATACATTGGCACGGGTGCTAACGACAACAACATGTCATGTGTATGTTAGAAGCTCACCAATGACGTGACTCGATGATGTTGTAAAATGTTGCCCCACACGTCCGATGGTGCCTGCCGAGACGATGGTACGCTAAGCGTACTCTGCATGTAGGGCGAGGCGGCCCTGCATGTGAATTTGGATAGACTGTGAAGGTCCTTTAGCTTCAGATGTTGTATTTTAATCCCTGTAGTTCCAATAATAACAGGAGAAAACAGACACCTGCTAAAGTTGAACTGCATGGATGATAGTACTGGTTCTATATTAACTAATGTTAATTGTCAAAACCAGAAATAAATATGTTACTGGATATTAATTAATTCAATCCCATTATTAGGAATCATTACCACAAGCCAGACAGTTTGTTTATCATGGAGAATAGGATGTTGCAAGAGTATCTCTTCATTTGGGCTGTCGGATGTTTAAGCCCCTGAAATTCTTTCCAGCATACATGTTTTAAGGATTGGACCTGGTAGAAGGAACGCCTCTCCTCTAGCCCGTCATTTCTTCTGTACTTGGTGGCGGCAGTGTCTGTGCATGTACGTGTGCATTTTTGTCTTTGCTACATTGTGCCCATACACTCGTGTTTTTCCAGGTTTAACTATTGCATTGTGGGAACCGACTTCTACTTGAAATTGTGAAGTTCAGACCTCTTTTTGAGGGTCAATAATTTGTTTCAGAGTTTAGGTTTGAATTGGGTTATGGATGACATTAGAGTAAAGAATGGGGGTAGGCAATCATTTTTGATGGTTGGGGTTAGTGGAAGGGTCTAGGAAATGCATCATTTCAATGAGATGTCCCCACAATGATACAAAGACAAGTGTGTGTGTGTTTTTTTTTGGGGGGGGGGGTGTCAAACCTCCTGGGTCACAGCCCTTGTATGGAAGTCTCCCTGGCAACTGGAGCTGAGCCCGTCATAGTATTTTTCAGTTGGTGTGTGAAAGGGGTAAAACAATGTAGCCTGTCAGTAGCAGAAACGGAGGGCTTTGGGTTAAGGGTAGACTTGATCATCACTTAAAAGCTGCGTTGACTAAGAGTTCAAAGACAAAAATGTTTTTTTGTTGTCAATTATAGTGTGATCTAAGTGAAGTCGAAGTTTGATTAAACGATGATGTCGTTGATATATTTTGCAGCAGTCCCCAACCTTTTTTCTTTTTTTTTTAACACTATGGATGGGTTCATAAATAGTAGGGATGGGCGAGTAGGTACCAGGTATCTGTATCTGAGCAGGTAAAGCCTTATTTTCACAGATCACTACTTGTTATGGTGGCTGATACCAGTACCGGCCGCCTTCTTGTGGCCTTTTTATGATCAGGAACTAGGAATTAGAAGAATAGAAAATTGCCATTGATTTCATGCAATTTTAAGGGAAATGCTATATTGAGATATATAGGTGTTTCTTTAAAATTCACTGACTTTGTTCTTTGGGGAATTTGATGTACTAGTGGTATCGGTATTTGGTATCGGTTTGAAAAAAGTTGATAATAGTGAGTGTAGTTGTAATTAATATTATTTTCACTGTTTGTAATTAAATCACTTGTGCTTTTGTTGTTGTGATGGACTTGCATATTTGAGTAACTCCTTCCGGTGAATGCTACACGCTGACATGTTTTACGACA
This sequence comes from Vanacampus margaritifer, assembly GCF_051991255.1. NCBI lineage: Eukaryota > Metazoa > Chordata > Actinopteri > Syngnathiformes > Syngnathidae > Vanacampus > Vanacampus margaritifer. Next base: position 16,695,261 of record NC_135447.1, on the reverse strand, counting down.
CGGTTTTGAAAAGAGACAAATGCGAAAGTGAATGGTGCAAGATGAAGTACAAAACTGAAGGAGGAGAGCCGGAGCGAGACGTGTCAGCTCACTCAACAGTCATTTTATTTGGCTTCCTTAACCACAAAGATGTCACCTGTAAACCAACATTGAGACAGTGGGGTCAATGTTGAACAAGTCTGCATTTTCTGTTTACTTGGGATATCTGTATTTGATATTTACATTTATTGATGATCTTAAACTATGCAAAAGTCAACAAATTTGAGGCTACTACTTTTGATGGCACTGTAAAATTTTTACACATGTAAAAGATCACAACTATTTTCCATACTGTATAAGTTGATATTTTGTGTAATAATAAGTAGTTGCTAAAGTTTGGCGTGTTTAAGAAACAATGCATTCTCACTCTTAAACTTCAGATTTTTGCACCCACCAACCTTCTGTGCAAACACATTTGATTAAACAGTCTGAGTTTGTGTTATGTTCAGTAGGAAATACATTACTGTACACTCCCGGACAATAAGCTTGCAAGACAAAAGCACAGCTGTGACACACGAGCCGCTACTGTGTGTTGGCTGAGTAGGTGAGAGGAATGTGTGTTAGAGTGAGAATGTGTGAGTGTGTGTTTGATGTAGAGGTCGCTAAAGCTAGCCCATACTTTGGCAGAGACTGTTCAGTTGATGTTCATTATTTAAGAAAGTTCAAAAGATATTAGAACAGCAATAACCTTCAGATGTAAATGAAAATCCTGTTGAGAAGTCAAATCTCAGATTCAGGAGGAGAAGAGTGAATTTTGTCCTGGCTGTGGAACAGTGAACCAGCTCTACAACCTCGGCAGGGTCTTCGAAGGTGTCGGAGAGAAAAAGGCATTTGATGGTGTCTCCCAGGGGATCTTGTGAGAGGTTCTCCAGGAGTAGGGTGTACAGGATGCCCTAATTTGGGCTGTTTGGTCACTGTACGTCAGAGTTTGGTCCGCATTTTCGGCAGTAAGTTGGAGTCGTTTCCAGTGGGGGTTGGATTCCTCTAACCCTGCAACCTTTGTCATCAACTTTTTCGTGACCTTAACTCATTTGCTCCTCAAAAAATTATAAATCCGTTCTATTTTAAATATTACCATGCTCCCAAAGACGTATTTCTAAGTTTTTTGTGTTGTTTTTTTAATGCTAGAGCATGCAGAAGGATTTGATGCAGCCTCTGAACTGAAGAGAATGCTTGAAGCAATGGTAGTTATTCCAAAGAGGGCCATTAGGTTGCAGCAGAGTATGAGAGATCACCCGGGGCCATGTTGCAAAAAGCTTTTTCAGATTTGTGAATAATGATGAAACTAATCTAAAGATAATTACTGCAAAACGGAAACAAATAGAAATATGCTTTTATTTCTTGATGAAAGAAGAGACTCGAATCTTTCTTTTCGTAGGTTCCATGTTATTATAGCAATAGAACACAATATTATTGTGGGCCTTGCAAAATCAGCCAAAATCCAGTAAACCAGCCGGTGAATGTGTGTGAATGAGTTTTAATGGATAGAAATTCTAGGCATTGAAGGTGTACATATTAGTGACATTTTGATACATCTCTGGTTCTGCTGGCTGCATAAAGACGCAATCTCAGTCCTCGGCCTCCAGCCTCCTCCACATTGAGAGATGCCAAATGAGGTAGCTTGGCCATCTGATCATGATGCCTCCTGACCTGAATGCCTCTCTGTTGAGGCATTCCTTGCATGTCTCACCGAGAGGAGGCCCTGGGGAAGACCCAGGACACGTTGGACTCTGGTAAAGTCGCATTTCTCGCATTAATCAGCACCCAAGACGTTTTGGGGTGATTAATGTGATTAAGGCTGCTGATGACTTGGTCTATGCATTGCTTACAGGGAGTTGGTGATGTTTAGCATTTTTGGTGGTGCTTCAGGATGGACCTAAAGTGCACTGTGGCCTTTGCATGTGAGTTTGGCTTGACCTCATCTGGTGCCTTGGGTGCGCGTGTCCAGCTGTTGGGTGTTTAAAATGCTTTTTGCACGGTTTGCTGTTCTCTGGCGGGTAGCTGTGGTTGATGTATGGTCCATAAATGGACCATTAAATTTCCTTGTTCAATTGGAGTTGTTTGACCATCACCTCTTTCTAGCTATTGACATTTTTGTATTGTGATATGATGACAAGTTTTTGGTAAGAACTTAACTTAGGAACTTCAAGTGCCAGTGATTGTCACACCCAACCGACTAAGTGGGGTTAACATTGGTTGGTGGTGACTTGCCATAGTGAGGCTTCACAGAGAGGTAGCCACTGGGCATGCAGTGTCGCAATGTGTTGTGGCCTTTTGCAGCACTAAATCGTCATGAGACGAAGCTGACGTTGCAGAGCTGCTCACGCTCCCCGACATTGTTGTTATTCAGTAGGGAACAACGTGTGTATGTCCGAATGGATGACATGACGTATGATGTTACTGAATACGTCATCACGTCCTTACAGTGTCAATTTCACAATATATAATTTTTTATTTTATTATTTTAATCACTCAAGAAAACACACCGGTAATATTGTAGAAGGAATGACATTACACACCCATATTTTGAATTCATGATAGGGGGTCATGTTTTGTTTCATTCAACTATTACAATTTTTGTCAAATTGGAAGCCACATTCATTTGAGTATTTTTGTGTTTTGAATGAAAATAACATTTTTGCAAGGCCCAATCCAATTATTTCCTCTTCACACTACACCCTTTGTCTCCTTAATCTCTCCCCTCCCCCTTCTACTTCTTTGGGGGCAAAGACAAAAAATCTCTCTCGGAATTGGCAACATTGTAGATCAACACTACGTCATCAGTTTGAGGATCAGTTTGTTCTTACTTCTAATTACTATATTACATGATTGATTAGCTAACTAATTAATGACAAACGGATGCCACATAATTCAGAAGCAGCCTCCTAGTAGGCTTTTAAAACATGGCCAATTGTATCAAACGACAGTGTATGAAATGAAATTTCGAGTTTCATTGGCATGAAAATCAATTTGTCACTATATTCAGGAGCAACAACACTGTACTACCTTGCTCGTTGTTTATTCCGGCACCAGTGAGCGTTTACCAAAACACGCAATTGTACCGAAATAGAGAACATTTGATAAAGCCACTATTAGTACTATGAAACTCAATAGATATTACAGTACAGTAATTACATTTACATGTATGTGGTTCCCGCTTTTGGTTGTTTTCTGTGTCGCCATTGTTTCTAACATTGCTTCTGTCTGCGTTGCTGAGGGTGCGTGACTGTAGTAGGTTGAATCGAGGGAGGTCGGGGTCTGTCTTTGTCAAAAGTGACTTGCGATCCTTGTTTGTAACCCTTGTTTGTAACAGCATTTGTGTGTGAATATTCGTGATTTAAAGGAAAAACACTCCCAAAGTTGATGCTAACTTCCGGTTAGCATTTGAATGGGACCCTCCCTTCGCTTTTAGCATTAACGCTAGGTTAGCGATGTTTTAAAAACCAAGCATGTTTTGTGTTTAAATATACAATGGATGATATTCTTATTGTCGTGTGTTTAGTTTTACAGTTAACCCCAACTGTGATGTCATTAAACAGCTTAAAGGTGACTTGGGGAAAACAGAACAACCAGAATAACACGCTACACACTTGCTAGTTGCTAATGCCACGGAAGCAAAATAGTGCATTCGGGGTACTTTCACAGTGTCGGAAATTTCGGCAAAATTAATCTGCCATTTGGCCTAATTGGCTGGTTGTTTTGGCAAATGTTTGAAGGGCAATAATCTGCCCATTATAATCGGTGGCCGATTAATCGGTCGGGCCCTATTTTTTTGCTTTCAATATTGCAGTATTATTGCATGGGGCCTGACCGACGTCAATAAATGCCCCTTTGTGTCATTGAAAAAAATAATACATTTGGGGCCCTTTAAGATTTGTATTACCCCTGATATGGTGGAAACGTATTTAACTCTTTGTACGTCTTAACATGAAATGACATGTTTTAGACCTGTTGTGGCAAATGTTTTAGGCATTTTTGTGCACATGAAATAAAAAATAGGCATTACATTTTAAATGTGATGCATACTTTAGGACACAAAGTGGGCCAAATTTGTCTCCACAATCACAGATAAGCGCCAGTCATATAGTAAGTGGTTGGGTGTTGTTCCCATAGAAACACAGTGAAAAGGTCACTGTCAAAGGTTTTCTCAGAGAAAGGCAGATGAATTGTGGAAGAGGGGGAGAATCAGACAAGATGAAAACAAATGCAGTTTTATTATTCCTTTGTATTACCCATGCCCCCTTATACCCCTAACAGATATTCCAGCGATGATAAAAATGAAGAATTGGTGCAATTACATCTCTGAGAAGTGAGAGACTCGCACCCCCTCCCCCACCCAGCCAAAAAATATTTATAAGAATGTATTTTTTCCCCTCTTTTGAAGTCAGCAATTGAAAAGGCAGAGTGGTCGGCAGCCTGCGCAATGTATGAGCTTTGTGTTTCAGTGCAGATACAGTACATCAACTGCTTGCCCCCTCAATCACTGGCAGCTCCTTCCTCCGCTTCCTCTCAAGTTATTTTAATTAAGTCAGCCTGTGTGGCATGGTAAGCAAAGATAATTGGAGAGGGTTTTTGGATGCCATTTACTCTAAATGACACTTCTTTCCATTTTCTCACTTTTTTCCCACTCCCTGGCAAGGATTTACCGATCTTCCCCCTCTTTCTTTTGCTTCCATCCTACTGCACTGTATGTTCACACATTTGTGTGAAGGGATGGATCCTTAAATTCACAATTTTAGCCTACACAGACATTTATTTTAGATGTGAAATCAAATAAAACAATTAACTGTAAATGAGGTGCGTTGAAGTTTCATTCTTTTCTCCTATATGTTCCTCGGCTTTGATTTGTGCCGGCTTTGTGATTAGGTTATGGTTGTATGCATACCTCTTAACCAGTGGTTCTTAACTTCGTTGGAAGTAATAAACCCCACCAGTTTCCAATGTGCCTTCACCGAACACTTCTTTATTGAAAAATAAAATGTGACCCCCCCAAAAAACAAAACAACAACAACAACAAACAAAAACCTTCCCAAACATGGTGAACAAAATTAACACGAAGAGTCGCCTTTTCATCAAATCTCCTGGCATATACCTCATAATAAATTAATCGCGACGTACCATCACAAAAGTCATAAGTCGACTATTGAGCGAACCAAATTCCATGCGGGGCGTATCATCACAAACCATCTGCCGAACCCCTGAGACACACCAAACCTGTGGGTTCGATCAAACCAGGGTTAAGAATCACTGCTATTAACTTAATTTCTTTACATCACGCAGATTTTATGACATCACTGAAATCACTCTATATTCAGAACTTGTACTTATACAAAGTTCAAGCCAATACATATAATACAATATATGTGTGTAATTTTTTAATTTTGGATGGTTAGTGGTAATTATATAATGATTGATTGAGTCGTTGTTTAATGGGGGTTTCAGCCTTAATGTTACAACACATGTTGAGGTGTGTGAGTGTGTATTTGTGAGGGGCTCCCTTTTTCAATAAGGTTGGACTGGACAACAGTGGGCCACCCATCCAGTCAGCCGCTCAGGGGAGATCCAATGTCCTTTCGTGCTGAAATAAACTCCAGATGTCCTGCCATCTGAAAGGAGAGGGTGGGGTTGTGGGTTGAGGAAATAAGGCATGCACTGCTTTTCATACCAAGAAGCAAACTCTCAAACTTTGTGTTTTGGCAAGTGAGTAAAGTTTTACTCACACAAATAAATATATATATATATATATGTTATGAGATCCTAACAGATTTTCATTGTTCATGTGACAGTGAATTTTCTATTCTATTCTATTCATCAAGTTTCCCAGAGGGGAAAGGGGGGGGGGGGGGGGGTGTCCATGGTGGCAGGGGTCCTTAATGATTCCACTGTGGAAAGCCAGAGAAGAAGACCCCTCCTACCCTGACCACTCATTTTTCCTTTCCCCTGCAAAAACACCACAGGACATTAAAGTCTAGAACCGTGAGGCTCAAAAACAGCTTCTACCACCAAGCCGTGAAATAATCTACACACCACTACCTCCCCAATCAAAAATCTGTGCAATACTTGAATGTAAATAATCACACTACTACCATATCAGATAATATACTGTAGATATAATAATAATAATATAATAAAATAAAAATATAATAAAAATAATATAGATATCTCAAATGTAAATAACTGAATGTTTTGTAAATATATATTTTTTTATGTAATTTTTTTGCAACCAGTTCAGGGTGTACCCCGCCTACTGCCCCAAGCCAGCGCCCCCCGCGACTCTTGTGAAGACAAGCGGTTAAGAAAATGGATGGATGGATAATTTTTTGTTTTTTTCCCCCCATATATCAATTTTTCCTTAACATTACATGAAATTAATAAAATAGAAATTTTATATCATTTATTCCCATTTGTTCACAAAATACATATTTTGTATAGAAGACACAAAAATGGGGGGGCAAAAATAACACAAATCATTGTCACACACTCCCAATCAAAATATGTGGTTGTACAGCTCAATGTAGTGCAAATAAATAAATTGATTACAGCAGCGCTTCAAGTAACATTGAGGAATATTTACCATTCAACCCGTGTTTTAGGAAAACAAGTTTGTCATCTTGTTCCAGGCATCGTGTGTCAGTCTAAACACACCATGTAAAAAATTTACTTCAAAAGCCGAAGAAATGAAGAATAGAAAACAAAATCTGGTGTCATGTTGAATGTACGTATATCTGTGCTGTAAATACAGTTAATTAAAAAAACAACCTACACTGGCCAAATCTGAATGTCTGGTACAGGTAGCCCTGACAGCGACCCTGGCCCGTTGTGAAACTCTCTGCGGTGATTGATGCTGCAACTGCTAATGTTAATGCGAATTCACTCATGACATTTCTATCTCACCAGTGATTAGCAATCTAGCACAGCAACTTGTTATATTCCCCCTCTCTATTCATGAACAAACACAAAAGGACAAGCAAATCAACTGCCCTCACATTCCTGCACGCAGTAGCAGCCCAGCTAAGCGTTGTGGCGACACATGGTGACAACGTTCCTTCAAAGGACTTACATTGAAAAGAAGCCATAATCTGCTCATTTATCAACTATGACGGCGTATTAGGGCCACGTACATATATAATTTTTTTTTTCAGGGGGAAGGGGGGGGGGTAATATTCTGAGAAAAAAAACTCAGAAACTTACGACAAATAAGGATTCGTTGGTGGTTCAACTGACACACTGACCAATCAGAAGCTAGCATACTTTAGGTAAATGCATGTGAATGATGGAGAGCAGCAGATTCGATACATCAACTTAGCTACTTGTACAAAAAAAAATACCAAAATGTATGAATTTGTAAATGAGTTTTTTTCTCGCAAATCTGCCACTTTATACACTTGCAAATTTGGCACTTTATAAACTCGCAAATTTACAATTTTTTTCTCACAAATTAGCCGCTTTATAAACTCGCAAATTTGACACTTTATAAAGTGGCAAATTTGTGACTTTAAAAAGTGGAACATTTGCGAGTTTTCTTTCTCAGAATATTGCCCCCACCCTCTAAAAAATATATATTTATATGTGGCCCTAATATGCCGTCGTAATCAACCAATTTTCAAAACAGAACATGCGTCCTTGATTTTTGTTATGTTTTGGTGCTGTCCTTTCAACATGGAACGCATGGAGACGTGGCCCCTACTAGTTAGTACCTTACGTCCTCTACCAGCAATTGTTTATACAGTATTTACGGTATAGCCACTTGGTTCCGGTAATATTGTAAAGAAACGTATTACTTTCAAACACAAATAACTAATAATATGAAATATGTTACATTTTGGATGTAATTTGCCCAACACTGTTTGTATTAATGATGACTACCCCCGTCAGCCGCCTTTCGCTCGTCGGCCGTCTTTCGTTTGCACCCCAAACCCCAGTTGACGAAGATTGGGCTTGTGATTAAAATGACGCTTGATTAGTTATCACAGTTATCAGATTATTCTATTAACTGGACAAAATCAACACTTCTACCTATTACAGAAAATTCATGGAACCCTGCTAAAATACTTAGGCATAAAAATCTCACCTAAATTAACTGATTTAATTCATTTAAACTTTTCTCCACTTCTGGATAACATTTATAGTGACTTGGAGCGCTGGAATAATCTTCCTATTTCTCTAATAGGACGAATAGCCACCATTAAAATGAAAGTTTTACCCAAAATAAACTATTTTTTCTCAATGATTCCATTTAAACCTACGGCTAAATGGTTCCAGTTGTTGGACTCAGCCGTTACAAAATTTTACTGGAATAAAAAAAAAGCAAAGATTAGTCTATCTACTCTTCAGAAAAGTAAATCCAAAGGTGGTCTAGAGGCACCAAATTTTATGTACTACTATATAGCTAACCAGCTACAATATATCGTTCTATGGGCACAACCCAATAGAGACACTAACTGTTGGCTGGAACTAGGACAGAAGGATTGTAATAACCTCAGACTTTGAGATTTACTCTTTATTACAACATCGATTAAGCGACATAATTGTTTTAAAAACCCAATGATTTCCGCCACCCTGACTGCCTGGTGGAAGGCACTAGAATTGACAAAAGCCCAAGTGGAGCCCTGTGGGCTTTCTCCCCTATGGCATAACCCCGACTTTCAACTTAACAACCAACAGCTTTATTTAGGTGTGTGGGAGCAGAAAGGAATTACACATCTCCACCATCTCTTCTCAGATAATATGTTTATATCATATACATCCTTGCTCCAAAAATACAATATAAAAAAAACGGAAATTTTTTACATTATCTACAAGTTAAAAATATGATAAAGAGAAAAATTCCAACACTTCGGGGTACGCTCCAACCGCCTGTTTTGGCTGAAGATATTAACAAGCTTTCTCCGACAACAACAAAAAAACTTTCAAAAATATATAAGTTACTTTCATATACTGATAAAATGTCTTTACCCATCTCGAAATGGGAGACAGACTTGTCTATAGCACCGGAATCTGACTTTTGGATTCAAGTTTGTGAAAACGCATTTAAAATGACAAAACACACAGATTTACAACTTATCCAATATAAAATTATTCACAGAACATACATTACTCAATATATGATGGAGAAAATGGGACTCTCAGACTCCGACATTTGTCTCCAATGTTTACAAAACACTACAGACACTTATGTTCATGCTTTATGGTTATGTACTCCGGTTATGTATTTCTGGACTAAAGTCTTAGAAAAACTTTCCGCTATTTTGGACTGTAGGATACCTTTATCTCCAAACTTGTGTTTGCTAGGTGACCTAACAACAATTGACTTACCACATAAACAATTTCAATCTACACTTGTAGCCCTTACTATCGCAAAAAAAACAATTCTTGTTAACTGGAAAAATAAACAAACTCTGAATATCGACCAATGGTCTAACCTCCTCATAAATCACATTTTAATGGAAAAAATATCTGCCTCAAATAAAAACCAAATATCAAAATTTATAGAAACATGGTCTACGTATATAGAATTTTTTAACCTAATTCTGGTTACTTAATTCTGTCTGTTAGCGAGAGCCACCACATCGTGATAACTTACATTGATGTTTCTGCATTTGGCAATTTATTATTATATTATATTATTAGTATGGGATTTTTTTTTAATAGGCTTTAGGTGAACTGATGAATACACACACGCTCGCACGCACGCACACAACACACGCACATACACATACTCACCCACATACAAAATATATATATATATATATATATATATATACTGTATGTATGTATAAAAAAAAATATATATTTTTTTATTATTATTATTTTTTAAATAAAAAATAAAAAAGGAGAGCAATGATGATGTCAAATCGAATGAACAATACTGAGCTTTAAATTAAAAAATAAATAAATAAATAAATTTAAAAAAATGACGCTTGATTGATATGAACATGGGCACTTATTTGAAAGGTCTCTATGTAAAAACACACTAAAATCCCCCCCCCCCCTTAAAAACTCAGTAGTGATTTAACGCATTTTATATGACTACATTTTACACATTTTGCCCCACCCACTTTTTGCGCATGGCCTGCCTTTTCCCCCTATCTCACCGTGTCAACGTCACAAGAGGGAAGGAGGCAAGCATCGTAATTATGTTTCTTGGCTTGTTTTGTCACGTTCTATTGTCACTTAGTGTCTGAAAACAGTGACCAATCGTCACCAAAACATGCATTATGCACATTCACACTCTTGTGCACCTCAACATGTGAAAATATAAAAGCGATTAGCATATTATTTGAGATTTTATTGACATAAGGTGAGCTTCTATGAGGAAAAAAAACATTAAACATTACCACCTCCACAACATCAAAAATATTGTGCTGATTGGTGTTTTTTACTTTTACAGGTTGACGTGGACAAGAATAGGAATGTGCGTATAAATTTTAGTGGCAATTGGGCTTAGATTTTTTGACATTTAGCGATGCAAGTTTTGTTGGACTGGCAGGCTGCTAATTAGCTGCCTGGGTAAAAACAGACAGCTATCAAAGCGTAGTTAATGTTTGGCTGCTAAACTGGGGCATATTTTAGTTATTCTCTGATGTATCCCAAACAAATTGATTAAAATGAAAATACAAGCTAATATAATTTTCCTGGCAAAAATACATAAAGAGAGTTTATGAAAGTGAAAATGCCATCACGGCTGAAGTTTCCCTTTAAATTAGGAAAAATTAATTGTATGTTTAACCGTCCCGCTTTTTAATTTTTTAAAAAATCTGGTCACCCTAGCTATATAGTATAATAATTTCTCTTCTAAATAAGAGCTGAAGTTAAATGAGTCTTGATATGCATCCAGTGATATTTTTGTATTGAAAATGATTTCCAGCAAGTGGTAATTTCTCCAACGCAAGATCTCTGATGCATAAAAGGAGCCGTTTATGCTGGTCTGGTCTGTTATACCAGTGTACGTGAGATATTGTCAGGTGTGCCGCGGGAAATGATCCATTTCCAGTTAATTTGAGCAAAAATCATTATTTTCTCATAAAAAACAAACATTGATTTATCTATGCCAAGCATAGTTACATATTAAACAATCAAATGCTCCAATTTGCACGTTTTCCATGCTTAGCTGTGCTATAACTGTGGACACATTTCGGTTCACGTAATTTAAATAGCAGTGTTTTTAAATACATGTCACTGTTGGAATTACACAGCAATAATTGAGGAGTATTAACAGATTAACAAAAATATCAAATTTGCCATTGAATAAGTATAACACTTTTAGAACATTTGTGTCCCAAGTGCAGCAAAAAACATTTATTTAACATTTAGCAGAAAAAGGTACGCTCGCAAATAGGGATGGGTACCGAAAACGGTACTTTTTGTGGTGTGGACCGATTTGGGTCGGTACTACCGAGCACTGATTCACATCAAATCTAACGGTGCCATGTTTTGGTTTTGAAGCACGTTGTTTTAAGTTGTGACTGTGAGGGAGTATATGAGTTGACGATTTTCCATGGCGCACTTCAACGCAACATTATGTGTACCTGGTGTACTGATGTCACCCACTCGCGCAGGATTTCCCGTGCGAAGAACGAGAGAGAGGGGGCGTGGTTGAGGCTCGCAGGAACCCGGCAGGTCCGGAGCTGCGGGGGCAGCCTGCGGTAGCGACAGGTGCGGACAGACAGACGGGTGCGGGCAGCCCCAGCGGCGGCTCGGCCGAGAGACCGCCCGCCCCGTGGGTGCCGCTGCCGCCTCGGTCTGGCCCGCATTGTCCACGTTCTAACTTTAGTTTTTTTCACTATTCCTCTCTGGGTCATTTGTTGTAGATTTTACATTTTTGTTATTTGTCAAGCTGTATATATTGAAAAGTAATTGTTAAATCGTTTTTTTTTTTAAAGCATTTTAATGTTAAATAAACAACGATGAACATTTATTTGAAAGAGTACAAAAGTACTGAAAATTGGGAACGTTGAGTACCAGTATCGAGTATTCAAATGTGAAAGGTACCCATCCCTACTCGCCAAACTTTAATCCGATCAAGGTGAGGGTCGGGTCGGCCACATTGGCCAGAATGCCCACTCCAATTCTGAAATAAGTATTCTTTTTTGTAAACTTAAATAATAATTTAAAAAAAATAAAAATAATACTAAATATATCAACAAACACAAGCACAAATGCAAGTTATACCCGCAGCAAAGCATGCTAGGAATGCCAATTCTTATCGAAAATGCAAAAAAAAAAGGCCAAAAAGTTTTTATATTGATTTTTTTTTTTAAATAATTTAATAATTTGCATGCTTTTGTATGATGCATTTGTTTGATGTTGGATACCTATTTTTCTCCAGATAAAAATTTGATGATACCACTTGTACTTTAGATACATAAAAGGTCCACACACACACATCCAGAAACATCCATCCCTTCATATGACAGATAATTTTAAAGAAATACTTATACATCCCAATGTTCCTTAATTAAAACTGCATCAAATTAATGGCAATTTTCTATTATCTTATTTTCCATTTGATCATAAAAGACATTTTGTATACACATAACGTGCAAAGTAAATTGAATTGAAAATAAATAAATAAAATAAAATAAATAAATAAATAAAGTGAAACAAATACAGTTGATAAGCACATTGTTCACAGGATGTTAAATAGATCAAGTACAGTAGGTCAATGATAGCTAAAGACCAAATTCCTTTGAGCATAAGTAAAAACAAGAGTGCTTCAAAATGATGTATACTTTTTCTACTGCTCAGTGGGTAGCTAGTGATCTAGTCAAAGCATCTGTCTCCATGAATATTTTCCACTTCCTACATTCTGGTAGGTCAGGAAACAAATCCATCTTGTTATTCAGTGGGAATGAGTCAGTTTTGACTAAGCTAACATTCTAGTATTCTACACATGGATATACAATCTGAAATAGCTTGCTAAAGGGGAATTCAACCCCCAAAACATTTTTTTGGACAATATGTTCTATGCACCCCACAAGTCTAAATATGGTATTCTGGTTAATATTGTGTTAGTCGAATATGAGTTTAGCAGCAAAATCTAGCCGTTTTTATCCATCTCAGGGGGCGGCCATTCTGTCGACTGAAGATGACATAAATGTTGCTCAGGGCTCAGGCAACGACCAATCACAACTCACCTGTTTCCTGAAGCTGTGCTGGATAAAATCGGCTGGATTTTGCTTCATAACTCATATTCCACAAATGTAATATTAATCAGAATGCCATGTTTAGACTAGTGAGGTCACATATAACATATTATTGTCAAGAAATGTATTAGGTTGACTTCCCTTTAAAAAAAAAAAAATATATATATATATATATATATATATATATACAGGGTGTCCATAAAGTCTCTTTGCCATTTAAAAAATTTATTAAAATCGCAATTGATTAGATATTTTATTGAGATTTGTTCTACTGTATTCAGTGTTTAAAAAAACACACAGTGTTTATCATTACTGACCTTAAGCAAAGGATTACTGATGCCATTGCCACAATTGATGAGGCTATGCTACAGCGAACATGGCAAGAAATCGAGTACCGTCTTGATGTCCTTCGTCCAACTAATGGTGCCCATGTAGAAGTGTATTAAAAGAGGTAAAAAAAAAAAAAACCTTTAATAAATGCTGAATACAATAGAACAAATCTAAATAAAATATCTAATAAAAAAAAAAACAGGACATTATTTCAAATTGACAGTGCATCAAAGGCACAAACATAAATCAATTATGATTCACTTTCTGGTTTGGATGCTGAATGCTGTTTGGATTTACATTTAGTATAAAGTAACCGGCACACAACCCTGCTAATATTGGTTTAAATATTTAAAATGCATAATCTGAAAAGGTATAATTATTAAATAAAACTATTTTTCTTTATCCAGTGATATTTTGGAAACAGTAGAACATTCAGCAGTCATTGAGAAATCCTTGGTGCTATCTGAATATTCTTTTCATCTTTCTCCCTCTTAGAAGGCCCCTCATCAAGAAAAAAAAAGAACACGCCTCATTATAAGGGCTTTTAGCTATGTTAATGAGTTTATCTTCATGTATTCCTCCTGTCATTTGGGAATTACAAGAATTTTGCACTGTATTGTAGTTTTTTACTTGAGACTTTAATCGACTTTTCAAAGGCAAAATCCCAATATAACTGGAATGTGTAATATCCACATTTGCATAAAAGACAACAACAATTGCCATGTGATTGGACCACTGATGCCATTGTCAGCAGTTAGAAAGGAAGCAATGAATCTTGCAAACTGTCATGCCCCAGGGAAATCCTGATGTCTTTATTACTGCTGTAGGGCATATTTGAATATATGAAGGACATTCATTAAGAAGTTCAGCATGAAAGAATCAAGTAGAAACGGTTATAGAATTTGAATTTAAGCATAAAATGTCATCGGAATTGAAATTGATAAGGACGAGACCAATAAATAATTTGTTAGAACATCAGAGGGGAAACCCCCCCCCCCCCCCCCACTGAAATTGACATTCTTACAGATGTTTTGCTTGATTGACAATGCTTTCTTATTATAAATGACCACTTACTCTACACAATCTCCAATTTTATATATTGTGGGCTTTGCATTACATTTTTAACATTATAGTCACGTCACTCACCACACTAATAAAGTGTGAAAGTGTGGTTATTTTCTGCGTTGTCTGGTGGGCTGCGCGCCAGACGCACGGACTTATAAACACTAGCGGTGCAACGGATTACAAAAGTCACTGTTTAGATCGGATCACGGATTTGAGTCACGGATCGGATCGTTTTTCGGATCAGCAAAAAAAAGAGAAAAAAAAAAGATAAATAGTACTTTGTGTTAATTTATTTTGTAAATCTAAACGGCATTGTTTGACATTTTGAGTTCAATGTTTTTCTTTTTTTAATGGGTAAAAGTGTTCCATAAAGTGCATCAAGACAAAGTTCTATTTATCTTTTCTTTTTTTTTTTTAATAATGAAAATACCATTTAAGGAACATTCCATTTCTTTAAACATGGAGCCTGAATTACAAATTAGCCTTGGTCCAGAATATTGAAAAATAACAGGTACCAACTGTCAAACTCATTTAGAGCTACCAGCCACTCGTTGGTAATGCTAGCTAGCTGCTAGCCACTTACGTCAGAGACTTCTGCCGTATCATACAATGATGGTGTAATTAATTAGCGGTTTCTTAGCGTCCTAAATTAGGATTGAATTTTAGTTCGGAATAGCGTTGTGTTGATTTTGGTCACATCTTTAATGTCAATCAAAACTACGAACGTCCAAAAGTGAAGTCAAGCTAGCTATCACGGCAACTTCAATGTAAAATTTGAACTTTGAAAATGTTTAAACGAGAGACAAATGTGAGAAAATGTAAATGCATCGATGAGAAAAGTGTATAAACTGTGTGGTGAGGGGTTTTAGAGCCTTAAATAATTTATAACTAATGTAAAACATAAAGCTAACTACTTTGAGAATTTCATTTATTGCGGGTACTTTTTGGAACCTGACCCCAGCGCAAAACGAGGGAACACTGTAATGTGAAACTATATATATTCTATATATATACTCTATATTCTAATGCTAATTGCTGCAAAATGGAAACAGATACAAATTTATATATATATATAAATACTTTTTTCCCCCTGATGAAAGAATAGGCTCTAATCCTTTTTTGATAGGTTCCATGTTTTTATAGCAATAGAACACAATATTCTGTTGGGTCTTGCAAAATAAGTCAAAATCCAGTAAAACTGCCGGGAGCGAAGAGGGTTGCTTCAGTGAAAATGGCTGGGAGTGAATGAGTTAAAAGACCAAGATTCTTTGCGAATAGAGCATGAGCAGAATACAAACCAATGTCTTACTCAAACGAGGTATTCCAGCCACATGTATATGAACAAGTATTCGGGTACAAAAGGGGTAACCCAAAATCCCAAATAAGAGCATATTTGGGTTTTTGCGCATGTTGACATAGCCTTTCAAAACCAGAATTTTGGCAATATTTGTGTTATGAAAGGACTGATTGCATGTAAATGTTGTCAGTGACAACAAAGTTTCTCACCACTTTTGGTCAGCAATGTCTGACACAATGCAAGTACTTGGTGTTCAAAAAGTGGTCCAGCCATCATGGGCAGATGAATAAATGATACCAGCATGAATTTTAAGCATGCGTTATTGAAGAGGGGGTTGTTGTACTTCAAGGCAGGGGGGAACGCCACTAGAACAGGTTAATGAGGTGGTCTGGGAGTGTCAACAGGATTCTGACTGCGGTGTATGTCGAGCTAGGTTAACACTGAAGGGGATTTGTAGCCTAAAGCCCTAAAGTGAGAGAATATTTTCCTCTGAGTGTGTATGTACTTGAGTCTGAATGTAAATCTTTGAAATATACACATACATTTGGTGTTGGAATTTTTGGATTAAGCCTGTGTTTACGTGCACTCCTGTTCCCAAGAGTATATATGGTGTTTGTGCTCTGTTTGCATTGTAAATTAGGCTTGACGATAATGTGATGTTTCGAGTCAATCCTTATTAAAAACAAAAAAAAAACATTTATTCATGTTCATGTCTTGCAGAGATGCATATAGTGTTGACATTGAAACTAGCTCGCTAGAGCACTTAACTTTCAACCACTAAATATGGTATGTTACTTTTTTCCCTTTTGTTTTAAAAAATGGCGAAAAACAGACAGTTTAATGCAATACTCCTCAATTGACTACTACAAGAGTTCCCCATATTGGCACATTTTCATCAATCTGAATTCACTTTACAGGGTACAGTTTGAGTTTACAAAATAAAATGTAGAGTAGATTTCAAAACTTTATGATGAAATTAGCAGTACTAATACTCATGTTAAATCAACGGTTGACTTATCGTTTACGATTCTTGGCCCTCTCTTTGGAGTCAATACAGTATAGGAGGTGGCGTGGCTCAGTGCTAGAGTGGTCATCACCCCACCCAGAGGTTGTGGGTTCGATTCCTGGCCCTTGTGGCCATGTCCAAGTGTCCTTGAGGAAAGAGCGGTGCCATCAATAGGTGAATGCCAGGGCAGTGTGAAGTGCTTTGAGTGCCTTAATATACAAGTGAAATACCATTTGTAGAAAAGTAGTCACCGACCTTTTTGGGTATTGATTAATGGGCCACCTGTTTAATAACACTTCTAAAATAACAAATGTGCTCAAATCACCTTTAACTCATTCACTCCCAGCCCTATTCACTGAAGCAACCCCCTTCGCTCCCGGCTGTTTTACTGGATTCTGACTGATTTTGCAAGGTACACGGAATATTGTGTTCTATTGCTATAAAAACAGGGAACCTACCAAAAGAAAGATTAGTGTCTCTTCTTTTATCAGGAAAAATGAGTATATTTGTATCTGTTTCAGTTTTGCAACAATTAGCATTATAATATAGCTAAATTTCATAATTATTCACAAACCTGTTGAAAACACTAGGGAAAAATAGCTTGTTGCAACATGGCCCTGGCTGATCTCTTATACTCTGCTGCCACCTGCTGGCCTTTTTTTTGTAATAACTACCAATGCTTTAAACCACCTCTTCCTGTCAGAAGCTGTATCAAAGCCTTCTGTATGCTTAAAAAAAAAAAAAAAGTATACTGTACAGTATATGTTTTTGGGAGTGCAGGACAAAATATTAAAAAAAAAATATTGATACGTTCTTGGGTTTGAATGAGTTAATAATCTTTAAGAGTGCCACATTGGTGACCCCAAGTATATAGTAGTACTGTAAATGTAAAAGTCTGATATTGCATACTGTGTATAGGCAATTATGTTTGACTGAAGATAAGCAGTAACAGTAGTATGTTGCATTTAATAAATTAGACATCTCACAGTCTGAATGGCATGAACTGTTGTGACTGCTTTCTGAGTCTTTTCAATTAAGGGTTGAGAAGAATGAAGCTCTGTACATTATACACACCTTGTCTGATATGCAACAGCTCGTTTGAAGTACAGGCTTGAGGCAATCATGTGTAACCAAATATGCATGTAGAAGCCGTGGCAGTGACTAATTTTGCATTTGTTAGGCAGAGCTACAGTCTACACCTTGGAATTGTCTGAACGTTGACTATTAAACAGAGGAATTTTGTATTGCACAAAAACCATAAAGCACTGTTTGCATGTGTGTGCATGTTTGCCTCCAATCCAAATTCACAGACCTCTTTGATGTTACTGGGAATAATTTTATGCCTACTTCTCACTTTTCATTTAATGCTAGCTAGTGAATTTTGATTGCTGCTGCAGGCAATTTCCAAATGATTTGCAATATATAATGTGATTTCTGCAATAATTTATTACAGTTAGTCACTTCACTACTTAAATGAAAAGTTACAATTGTGATGTATTTACTACTGTTTTACATCTACACTCAGGATGCTCTTGAAATGTGTGTGTGTTTGTGTATTTTTATAGACTGGCATTGTTCCGTGCTCCAAATTGCTATTTTGTGGTTTTGTTCCCTCGAGGGATGGTGAAACTTGAGAGTCCCTCTAAAATACTGTGCCATAATTGGAATTGCTTTATCTTCAGTCTCATCAATTAATGCACAATTTTCCATTTAATCACTAACACGCTGGCTGTATTTTGCAATTAAATTGAGGACAGATAACAGAGAAGATGCCTTTCAGCAGATAACAGTTGGAATGAGAGCAAAAAACAGAAGACACAATTAGTACACAAAATGACTTGCGCAGACATGCACACCACTAAACAAAAGTAAAAAATAAATAAAATGAAATCCACAAAGTCACCAAAAATGACCTACAGTCTTATTTTATAATGGTCTATTTTGTTTTATTATGTGGGTGTGCGAACACCTGGTGGAATAATCAGTTCCTGATTTTGTAATAGGTAGTTAAGTTTTGTCAGAAGACTGTCGTTTTATCCAAGGAGTAAATCATTTAATGCATGTAAACTGTAGAGCCCTTTTCACACTCCACTCACTCAGTGAGAGACAATGTGAAATGACTGGTTGCCAGCGTGATGATATTTGGAAGTGCTGACATAGAAGCCTGTCAGAAAGTAAAAACTGAGATTTTTCTCCTGGTTAGACTGCACCTCAACTAGATGTTTTTTCGTAGTTTTAGCACTCGTACAAAAGCACATTAATTGCATACTCGGGCTGCCATAAACGATTATTTTGCTAGTCGACTAATCACCAACAGTAGTCGCGCGGGGCGTTCTCAGTCGTGTTACTTGTGTCTCTGAGTGACGGCGAGGTAACGTTATATGCGGTATATCTGGTCGTGACATGGTTTTCTTTCTCTTTAAAAAAAATATATATATATTTTTATTAAATTTTCTTGAAAATTTCTTCGGTGGCAGCCAGTTTACTTGAGTGGCCCGCCCAAGTATTAACACGGTGAACATGGGAAGCACTGTATGTGTATTTTAAAAGGAGTAAATTGATCTACGCAAACAAGATATGGTATGCACCTGAAAAATGAACAAATAAATAAATAAATCCTTCAAGATTAGGAGGAACTTTTTTTATGTAACAAACTATTTTGTGCTTTATTGTAATGTGTTGCCGTTGAGGGGTTGTGGCAAAGCTGTCATGTTTTGTTGAGTTTTGCAATGTCCAAGTTCATAAACGCAACACTGTGACCTCCGAGAAGAGGCACGTTCGGCGTCAACGGTGGCAAAGTATTTTGGTTTTTAATAAACGCGAATTCGCTGACTAAAGCCTCGGTGAAACCTTACAAATATGTTAGCGTGCCAAACAGAACATCATGTTACACACACGGTGCTAATGCTAGCTTTCAGACATGACTATATACACTATGCCAAAAAAAAATTTCAGCATCAGCCACAACATGCTTCCTTTTTAAATGCTGCTTTATCACATGAAAGGGAGGTTTACCATGAGCTGTTGAGATGGTTGAGATGCGCCAGACGTTTCAGGTTCTGTTGCTAACACAGTTAGTCATGACACTACACTACCCATAATGATTTTCTTTCCGTCGCAGATGAGTGCAAGATGAGGCAGTTTTCGACAAAAACAGAGCGCCAAATAAATCATAAATAACGACTCATCGACTATTAATATTAATTGGCGACGGTTTTGATACCGACGTTGTCATGACTAGTCGACTAATCTGGCAGCTCTATTGCATACTGTGACAGATTTCAACTCTGGCACTGTATTCTGTATTTAATCATCCCAGATATTTTTGGAGAGGTTTTGATTTTGCATCTTGAATCCATGAAATATAGTTGTTGTTTTTTTATATCTCCATTAATGAAGAAGACTTATTTTTTAAGGCTTGCAGTTACATCTATTTAGGCATCATTGGTTACCTTATTATATTACACCAAAACACCCTTTCTCCTCAGGCTCAAAGTGGCAATTTACAGGATATTTTCATGCAGCATAAACACATAGGTTATCTGTAGCTTCGGGATGGTTCACCTGCTGTGCTTGCCTATAGTAAGTTGGGCTGATTGCAGGGGGCCTATTTGTGTTCGTATGTGTGTGCAATGCACCCCTGAACCAATTAGCTCCTACAGTGACTGGGTGAATGCGACAGTGGCATTCCGCAGGGTAAAGCATTTAGCTGTGTGGGGTCCTGGCCGATAGCAATTAGCCCACTGACAACAGCCCTAATTAGCCTTTTTGATTGGCTTGATAACGGTTCAACAATGACCCAGCTGTCCTCATGTGGAGACAACCAAAGTTGCTGCACTATGACAAATTATCTTCAAAATAATTCCTTCAAGCCATAATTACAATCTACAGCTTTGTTTAGGACAGGGGTCAGCAACCTTAGCTTTCAAAGGAGCCATTTTAGGCCAAATAAATAACAAAAAATCTCCCTGGAGCAGCAAAACATTTCAACATTGTGATGAACGAAACTGTGAGTTAGTCTTAGTCTAATGTACTGAGGGCCCAATAGCTAATTCGAGCTGCACCATAACAGACAATTATGCAGCATCCAATACTTTTAAGATTCATTTTCTTCTACCTTTCATCTACTAGTTTTGGATTGTTTTTTGCTTTTGTATTTTTTAATATATATATATATATATATTTTTTTTAATACATTTTTAGAAACTTGTGTATGTGGTAATTTTCTCCCTCTCTTCTTCCTTTTTTGGACATTTTGTAGCTATTTTATGGTCATTTCCCAGATTTCTTCTTTTGTTTATGGACATTTTATCGTTACTTTTTGAACATTTTCTTTTCTGCCATTTTTTTGTCAATTCTCTGACATATTTGGTAATTATTGTAATTTTCTGCTTTTTTTCTTTCTTCTTTACTAACTAACTAACTTTTTTTCGACATGTTTAGGTAATTTTTCAACCTTTTTCATCTACCTTTAATCTTCCTTTTTCTGACAACTTAAAACTTTGGACTCTCACATTTTTTTAATACTGTACTTAATTCTTCATTTTTTTAATTTCATCATTAATTCATTCAAAGAATATTTTGTTTAAAATATTAAAGTAAATATATTTTAAAAAAATTAAAAAATAAATAAATATATATATATATATATATATATATATATATACATATATATATATATATATATATATATATATATATATATATATATATATATATATATATATATATATATATATAACAATTTTTAGAGCTCCATAGGGAGCCACAGGAGAGGGACTACAGAGACACATGTGACTCCAGAGCTGCAGGTCGCAGACCCCTGTTTTGGCCATAGCTTTGTTTCCAGTATAATTATGAACCCGCTTACATGTAACATA
This sequence comes from Vanacampus margaritifer, assembly GCF_051991255.1. Classification (NCBI taxonomy): domain Eukaryota; kingdom Metazoa; phylum Chordata; class Actinopteri; order Syngnathiformes; family Syngnathidae; genus Vanacampus; species Vanacampus margaritifer. The sequence goes on along the minus strand of NC_135447.1, from coordinate 16,673,499 downwards.
TATTTACATAAATAACATGGTGTTTGTGTTTGCACAATCAAACAATTATCATGATGCATCGAGTGTCTCTGTCAACTATGTGCAGCGCTTACAGATGGGAACTGATAGTGGCTTGGGTAAATCGAAAATAGTATGTGTGACATGCTTGGAAATACAATACTTTCTTACTAGCACCTGGTGGCTACTGTAGTCATACAATTTTCAATCACTTGACTCCTCTTTTCAATGTTCTATCATTCTCAGTCTCAATGTGACGCTATCCCATGATGCAACATGTGTCCCCGGCACCTGCAGTGATAATGATGGCCACCCAGCGTGTTCCTCCACCATCGTACCAGGAGAGCCAACAGGTTGGTCAGAATTGGGAAAAAATAAAAAATAAAAACAATCATTAATTGACCAACACTAAAAAGTCACATTTACAATATGTGATCACACATTTTGGCTGCAGAATATTCCTATTAATCACACCACTCCTGATTCTGAATGAATTCACACACAACACTGAACAAAGATAGCAAACATTTTTAAATGTGAAACCCAATATTTCTACAAAAAAAAAATTCAACCCTGTTGACCTTTTGCAACAAAATTGTTGATAGTTCCGTGATCATGGCCCATTATCTTTGCAATTTCACGCATGCTGTAGCACTCTTCTTTCAAAAGTTTTCACTTTTCATAGTCAGTCATAGCTCTTTTGGGGACCATTTTGCCCAAAGATAATCATTGGCAAATATTTATGCACACCCTGACATCCAAGGTCCTTTTTTTGTTCCCAGTGCAAGTCTAGCGCAATGCTCAGGCTAACGCATGGGTGGCGATTTCTTTCCTATGGTATTTTTGTAGACTTGCTGAGGTAGAGTTGGGTGTAACGGAGCATTTGCTTTGTTGTGCGGCGTAGACTTTTCCCATTACAGTGGCATCCCTCATTTGCGTTAGAATCAGTGTGGTCGGAATGCACATCGGGCTTCACATGTGGAAACAGAGAAAGACTTGCTGGTGTTTGTGCATGACATTGGTAGGTCAAACTACAGGTAAACTTGTGTGCAATGCGTGGTACTCTAATAAACCATAGAGAGAATGGTGAGCATACAACCATGACTGGACGGGAGGAGAATTGACTGGTCGCCATGACTGGACAAGACGTGCATAGACTGGTCACCATGACAGTAACGAGCGTGACGTGGAAGGACCTGATTTGCCTTAACTTGACTTGCTGTGGAGTGGCTATGACTTGGCTGGGGCTATGGCTTCTCGGCTGTGACAAGGACGAATTGGCTGTGACGAAGATGACTTGGCTGTGACAAAGATGACTTGGCTGTGACAAAGATGACTTGGCTGTGACGTAGACTGCTTGGTTGTGACGAGGACGACTTGACTGTGATGAGGACGACTTGACTGTGATGAGGACGACTTGACTGTGATGAGGACGACTTGACTGTGATGAGGACTTGACACATGAACTTCAACACATAATATAGACAATGCTCCCACAATGACTGAACAAACCCCACAAACTAAATACACCTCTGCTAATTACTTGACAAGACACACCTGCGGAAGACACAAGTGGCTGCGGGCACTGATAGGTTGACAGACAGGGGAAAGGAAGACACACAGGCGGATGTGGTTACACATAACGAGACAAAGGGAAAGACAAGGAACACAAAACAAAACACTGAACACTCAGACAACAAAGAAAATGAACAACCAAAATCAAACAAAAACTCGACCCCACAGTACCGAAACGTGAAGCCTCAATTAAATCCACTAAAATCATGTTACACCACCTGCACCACTAGTTAGACCTGGTCTTACAGAGTCTAAAATCGCATCTACTTTTTTGTCACCAAACTGGAGATGCACCGATGGGGTGCAACAGCTCGGTGCGCCGGGACGGCCACAGAGGCCTAGCACGTCTCGCAAATTCACAAACACACGTTAACTGGACTTGCCCTGGCATGAAAATGTTTTTGGACCGAGCGCAGCCTACCATATGTTACCAACTTTCCTGATCCGCTGGGAGAAATATTGGCTAGACTTGCCTCTGCACGAAAACTGAGATGCACCTTTTTTATGGCGAGCCCACGTGTGCCTGTCTACGAAAATAGATCCCTCGAGTGTTGATTTTCTTAGGCCATACGCTCCCTCATTATACAAATACGATATGTTGAAATCAAGTAAGTTTTTACATCTGATAAATGAGCATACAATTGTAGTAAGGTCAAAATATTTGCATTATTGTACACGGTTGTATTTTATTGGGTTATTGTACACACAGTATATACTGTATCTCAACTATTACTAAATGCTTAAATTAGTAATTGTTTTTTGCAGTGTGCGGTCTGCCACACTCTAAAAAGAGAATTGTTGAACCTATTTAGGATTACAAATTGAATTGTTGACCAACTTTAAAAAATTGGTAACTCACGAATGAATTAAGTTAATCCAAAGTGAATATATATTCATTAAACTTAATATATTCACTTGAATTAAATTAATCCAGAGGTAATCCAAAGTGAATATATTAAATTTAATTTAACTTTTTTAAATTGGTCAACAGTTCTCTTTTTAGAGTGTACAGTGAGTGACTTGAAGAACTTACTTTATGGGTTCAACCAAAACTTGTGCAAGTAAGACCTGCAGTATGTTTACATATAGCGTATAATGTGTGTGTGTGTGTGTGTGTGCGTGTGCGTGTGTGTGTGTGTGTGTGTGTGTGTGTGTGTGTATGTTCGCGTGCGTCCGCGCGGGTTTTTTATGACATCATGGGGACCATTTTCTGGGTTTTTAGTATCATTGTGGGGACCAGGTGTCCTTGTGGGGACATTTTGGTGGTCTCCATGAGGCAGACCTCTTTTTGAGGGTCAAAACTTGGTTTTAGAGTTTAGGTTTGAATTGGGTTTTGGTTGGGGTTAGGGTAAGGGTTAGGGTAAGGCAGTCAGTTGTGATGGTTAAGGTTAGGGTAAGGGTCTAGGAAATGCATTATGTAAATGAGATGTCACCCCTAGAAATGTAAACCCAACATGTGCGTGTGTGTGTGTGATCTGACTCACTTAAATCTAAATGTAAATCACACTAATTTACAGTTTTTCAAAATGTCAAAATTAAAACTTGCTACACAGTCAATTATATTGAATACATTTGTCTCTTTTTAGAGTGGGACCAAATAGACTCAGTTTTAGAGTAATATACTTGGAAGAGAGTTAGATAAAGAAAGATAAAAAAAATAAAAAATAAAAGCCACTCAAGGGTTGAGGAGCAAACTCCCGACTTTCAGCTTGGGAGACAGCCGATCTACTGCCGGAGCTGCTGTGTTACACTGTAACAAATTTCTGCAAAATCAACAGTAAAAAATTACAAAATGTTCTTGTTTTTTAATTTTACATTATTTAACTGTATACACCAAGTACGGTAATTTGCCGTATAATAAGCGGTCAAATACTGTAAATTTAACAGTAACTTTGTTTTGGTATGTATTTATGTGGAATACAGGTAAATATTTAAAGATAGTCGGATTTTGGCGGGTATCTCTATAGGAGAAGAAGCAAATAGCGGACCCTGTACTGTCACCGGAGCAAGGACAAGAATTCAGGGAATTTAGTAATATTTTAGCACAGTCTGCAGCGTCTTCACAATGCATTTTTTAGATAAACAGGCAACATTACAGCTAACATTCTTTTATGCATTCAGCTGCAGAACGAGGATTGATTTTACAAATGAGGGCGGCACGGTGGATGACTGGTTAGCACGTACGCCTCCTAGTGAGGAGGGCGTGAGATCAAGTCCGGGCTTCGGCCTTCCGGGGTGAAGTTTGCATGTTTTCCCCATGCCTGCGTGGGTTTTCGCTAGGTGCTCCGGTCTCCTCCCACATTCCAAAGACATGCATGGCCGGTTAATTGAGCGCTCTGAATTGTCCCTAGGTGATGGTTGTTCGTCTGTGTGTGCCCTGCGACAACCAGTTCATGGTGTAGCCCCGCCTATTGCCCGAAGCCAGCTGGGATAGGCTCCAGCACTCCAGCGACCCTTCTGAGGAATAAGCGGTTAAGAAAATGAACGGATGGATTTTACAATGGCATACTGCATTATTTAGGTATACAGGAATTTGCTGGCAACTCTAGTTGCCAGTAAATTCCTGTAAATTAGAATACAAGAACCAGTTGTAAATTATATTACAGTGAATTGCTGATTTCTTAAAAAAGTAAATACAGTAAGTAACTGTAATTTATATACAGTACATACTGTAATAGATTTTCACAGTTATTAAATGCAATTTTACAAGAATAAGCAACGTTTTTGCCAGTTATTTCTTGTAAATTCTACAATCAATTTTGTTATAGTGTAGTATATCGCTAGTATCAGCTGGAATCTTCCTAACTCGCAAGAGACCAAAAACATTGTTTTTCTCTTCTTGGAGATAAGCAAATAGGAGGAGTTGCATAGCTCAGGTGGTAGTGTGGCAGTCTCCCAAGCGGAAGGTCGTGAGTTTATTCCTAAACACTTGAGTGACTTTTATATTATTATTATTTTCCAATTCTTTATTTTACTCTCTTCCAAGTGTAAACAATAGTCTACTCTAAAACATTTGATCCCACTCTAAATAGTCAAATTTACTCTACAGAATTTACTGTGTAGTGGGAGACTGTACGATAAATTAAAATTAAAAATCTATATTACATGATGCAAAACTGATAAAATGGGGAAAAAATAACATCAGGATATATAAAACAACAACAACAATGGATGCATAATAATACATATTGCACGCAGGGTGCACCAACAATAAATACAACATAGGTTACTGTAGTCGAGTCAGAATAAGTGTGTGGGGTAAGAAAATGGATGGATGGATGGATGGATGGGTAACAAACACTTCATCATCAACCAGCTTACCACAGTGTGTGATGTGTGTAACAGGTCAGTGTTAATTAATAAACTTTGAATGTATCTGGATCTAGCCATTGTCCCACAGTGCAGACAATCCCACCGAGAGGAAGTAGAGCATGTTCATCCTCACCCTCCTCCTCATCATCATCATCATCCACCACCTCTGTCTGCTTTCACCCAGAGGATTAATGCAAGAGGAGAGAAGCAGTTTGCATGTTAGAAAAATGCAAATGAGAGCTAGTTAAGTGTGAAGAAGCTAATTTATTTCCCATTTGGTGCTGGGATTAAGACTTGAAGCTTTCACCCACCCCAACCTGTCACAAGAATGGTGGTGGGGGTGGGGTGCTGGAATGCACAAACTAAACAGAGAAATAGAAGGTAGAGAGAAACATTTTTTACATTTTTAAAATAATAATAATAAAATTAAAATAACAAATGAAAAAATAATAATAATAAAATGAAAATGAAAAAAAATGTAATAATAATAAATACTACTAATAATAAATTGTTTAATTCAGGTTAAATGGCCAGCAACGTGTTTCATTTATTAAATGCCAATTGACAGTTGTTTAACAGGAATCTTTAAATGATGTACGACCTGCACATTGTGTAATATTTAATTGAGTCTTCTGTTTCATTTTATTTAACAAGTTGATTATAAAAGAGCTGCCCTGTTGTGCAAAATAATTCCCTGTCAATTCTCATTTGTAGTCTGCCAGTATGAAATGCATGTCACAGCTGATTGCATTTGGGAAGTGATTATTAAAATACCTTACTCGAAGCTGCATGATGATTAGAATTGTAGCAGTTGACATTGTTTATAAACACATATAAACACTGCTTCTTCTCTGTATCTGTTGGTTTTTGAACACTGTTGGGTTTGTATCCTCATTTTGTCCTTACATTTTGGTTCACAGATGACGGGCACAACCCAGCAGAACAACAAGACCTCACAGGTCAATATCCCAGCAGCCTCCGCAGGAGGAAATAACTCTGTCAGTGTGACCCTTGACCCACAGACCCAACTCGAATCTGACAAGAGGGCTGTTTACAGGTTGGTACAACACATTCAGTATATAGTTTACCATCTATCCAAACCTTGCCCAAAGGTTATATTTAATGGTTGTGTAAGTTTGTAACTGCAGCCGATTTCAACTTGAAGATACTTTAAGAGCCAGCTCAATGAAATTGCTACAAACATAGTAATACACGGGTCCTTATTGTACAGTACCGTATTTTCACGACTAAAGGCCTGAGATTTAGCCAGCCAGCCAGCCAGGCTAAGGACCCAGCCGGGCTCCTAACATGGGAAATTGAGATAGCCCGACAATTTTCCACGTAGCCCGAGCCTTTGATAAGAAATATGTTTTTTTTTTTCCCAAGTCATATCGTCACAAAACTGAAAATAATGCATGGTTCTACGTTAAGCCTTTTCGGGTGGTGGCCCTGCCAGAACCAGCACTGCCCCAGTATATCGCTGGCTTGGTCCGATCCCCCGCGTATCATAATTTGGTCAATTTTATATACTGTATTAAAAAAAAAAAATCTATACTATTAGTTGGTCACACGTGTGTGTTATTTTTGACAAAATATTCACCAATAAGATAACTATAATAAGTAATAAAAGAAAATAATGATTCCTACACTAATAATAAAAGATGTAAAACTGAAAACTATTGTTAAATTTGGACACATTTTCTTATTCAATGCATTTGCTTTATAATCATGACTGGTTACTTTGTAGATTCTCACTGAAGGCATCAAAACTATGTATGAACTGATGTGGAGTTATGTACTTTCCAAAAAAAAAAAAGGTGAAATAACTGAAAACATGTTTTATATTATAGATTCTTCAAAATAGCCATCCTTTGCTCTGCTTACTTTTTTTTACAAACTCTTGACATTCTTACCTCTGGGAACTCTTTAAAGACTGTTGGAAAACCCTTTCAGGTGCTACCTTTTGAAGCTCATCGAGAGAATGCCGAGAATGTGCAAAAAAAGTAATCAGAGAAAAGGGTGTCTTTTTATTTATGTATTTATTTTATTATTTTTACCTTTGTGAAGTCCGTAACTCAACATTTGTTAGTTATTTGTCATAGTTGTCGTGGTAGTTTTGATGCCTTAAGTGAGAATCTACAATGTACATAGTCATGAAAATAAAGCCAAGTGTTGAATGAGAAGGTGTGTATAAACGTTTGGCCTCTACTGTATGTTAAGTGCTGATTTAATCACATTTATTTATGAAATGTGTAAGGCTATTTGTATTTTCAACTCTGTGTCTAAACTATATGGACAGCCTGTAGAATACACAATAAAATTAATTAAAATAACTTAATACATTAATAAAATGAAAGAAAAATATCTAGTGCCCATTAAAAAGTTCCACTCAAACTACAGTATGTGGTTGTAGTGCAAGGAATTAAATGACATTCGATAAAACAGTGTGTGCTTTAAATATGTTTAGGAGTACAGTACCAGTTTATCTGGAGTGGTGTCGCTGTTTGAACACCAGGTGGCACACTGGGTGCTACCCACGTAATGATGTACTTCACTGAGACAGCCGAAGAAGAAAGTCATCGATGATGAATGAATTTTGACTGATTAAATATTAATGGAAGAATGATTACTGAGAATACTGTACAGTACAGATAATCCAACCCAGTGTTCACTACAAGCACAGATAGCAACTCCCTCCCAATTTAAGACAATTTTCGGCGACCAAAGGCTTTTATCTGCCCTGATTGGTCAACGCAGTTTCATGCTATGCTAATGGTCACAATGAACGCAAGCTAATAGCACACTCAAATGGGAAAAGCGAAAGTATGGAAGAGGTCTCGTGATACTCGTCGCAAAATGTATTTGAGCAGTGTACGCTAACGGTGCCGTCTTCTTTGATTCAGTCTCCAAATGAACGTCGTTTTATAGCGCGTGCTGTCACGCGTCTGTGTGCACTCTTCTAATCACAATAATTTTCAGGTAGCCATCCAGGCGAATGGTACCGTAAATTGAGTTTGCCCGAGGTGGTTTTTAGTCGCCATTGGGGAGCTAAAACGCTGAAATGCTAAAGCTCAACCCTGCGACTATACGGCCAGTGTTGGGAACTTTACTTTAAAAAAGTAATTAGTGATAGTCACTCATTACTTGCTTAAAAAAATAACTGAGTTAGTAATTGAATTACTTCATAATAAAAGTAACTCGTTAACAGGCAAAGTAACTATTTTCAAGTTTCATGTCAAATTATTTGGATTTTTTTTTACATTTTTTAAATATTATTATATACAAGGTATTCAAATTATCTCCAGGCTTTATAGGGTGTTTTCATTTATTTTTGTGAATATTTATGTCACACAAATGCCTCACTCCATAATGACATATCATATAATAATAATAATAATAATAAATGGTTTAATTTAATATATATATATATATATATATATATATATATATATATATATATATAATATATTATATTATTTATTAAATTTGGAGTGGTGATGCATGTTCACCACTGCCAATTGCTACAGCAATCAGAATAATAATAAAAATAAAATAAATACTGGATTTATGGTGATTTGTGTCAGTCCTAGCCAGCCCCTCCAGGATTTCACAGGCTTTTTTTATGATCGTTGCGGACTAAAATAATCAATAATATATAAAAGAAATTGCCAATGCTATTAAATATACAGTGCTTAATGCTATCATGGCCAAAATCATTGCCAGAACTACTACTCCATTTCCTGCTCAAAATCATCAGCTTCCACTTGATCCTTCTGAAAAACCCTTTGTACACTTAATTAAGAGAGTATGGTGTTATAACATCAGTTGATAATTTTATACATATATAGAAATGTTTATTGATTTATGTTTGCATCATCACTGCACACCGTTCTCACTTTAATTAGTTCAATGCTCCCGACAGACCTCAACTCCATCGCCTCTTCAGTGGGATTTGCCGAGACTGGATATTTCTTTCAACACTGTTCACGTGTTTAGCACTTGTGAAATAAGAGAAATACAATTGTTGGCGCTATTAATTACACCAGGCACTACACTAGTTGCTAATCGCTATGACCTGTATGGTGGTTATGGTGTTTGCGGAGTCGCAAGAATTGTCAACAAATCCCTCCACATAGCGGCCGTTTTTTTTCTGCAAATCTCTACTGTTATTTTGATTAATGTCACTTTTGTCAAAGTTGTCTTTGCTAAAATGGAGAAAAGAAGACCCGTCCAGAAGGAAGACACGTCCGTCACGTCGTGACACGCTTCCCGCAGCACCTCAAAAATAAAAGTCACTACACATTTCAGCTGTCAAGACACTTTTATTGTGATGAGGTCCGACTTCAACGGTGCCTGTAACTGTGCGCAAATTACATTTTCAGAGCCAGTCACCCCTCGTCTTGTAAGCTTACTTCGAGCCTTGAAACTAATAAATGAATTGTAACGCAACGCAACGCATTTCACATACAATAACGATAACGGTGTTTCAAATATGGAGAGAATAATTAGTTATATTAGTTTGTTTATGAAAAAAAATCAGAGTTACCTAACGCTGTTAGTTTAAACGCCGTTATTCCCAACACTGTACACTTAAAAGTCTTAAATGTTATCAAAAATCGTCGGTGCGCCTAATAGTGAGGTGCGCCTTTTGTGTGCAGTTGAGTTCCAAAATCTGTAAATGTTGTGTGACTTCGGTAAGGGCTCCGCTTGACTATCTGTGTGGGAGCATTTCTGCCGAGAGACAGTCAAGCAAAGCAGTGCCGACATATTGCTTGTATACAGGAAATCTGGCGCTGGTTAAGGATTAGCAGGCATGAGAACCCGAAAGACTCAACTGAATGATGATGTGAGTCTTTTGGTTTCTCATGCCTGCCAGTCTTCAACCAGGGCCAGGTTTACTTTATATAAGATACAGAATAGCCGCATTTCCACCGCAGGAACTTCGGGTTAAATTTACTGCAGGAGTTTTCCCAACCGGGCCACATTTACAGGAAGTTACGGGGACGAGCAGAGGTCCTACTCGAGGGTAGATCCTGGGCCGGCCCGATAAACTCCCGATCGGGCTTTCGTGCTGATTGGCTAAAAATTATTTAGTATAAAAAATGATCTTACCTTCATGCGCGACGATGATGCCTTCTCGGTTTAAGTCTCTTCCACCAAAACAATTCTCTTAATAATCCTTTGCCTATTTTCGTACTCTGCAGTGGAGACACAGCCACAAGCGGGCCGGCTGAGAGGACGGTTCCTGTGAAAGTCCCTACCCCCCTCTCCATACCCGAATGTCCTGCGGTGAAAACGCGGCTTAGGATGTCATGGTGCTCACTGCTTTCACTTTATGGAACTGCTAGAGCGAATTACGCCGCAATTTGTGAATGGATTGTGCGTGCTTGGGCTAAACATGTCTGCTTGCACTAATGTTGGAGCTTTGCAAAAGCCGGCATCATTTTGGACTCTGACAATACTACAATGACGAGAGGGAACCTGGCGTATTTGATGGAGAACTAGCCCAGATGTTCGTTTCAGATACAGAAGATGAGGACTTTAAGGGATTTGTAGATGAGGATTGATCAAAAGTAATGAGTACATTGTTAAATGCTTCAAATACAACTGAACTCATTGTTTACATTGATAAATACTTCAATAGAGTAAAAAAAAACTCAGATTTGTTCCACTGCCTTTTAAAAAACGTTTTTAGTGTGAAAGCATCCTACCATATGTTTTGAGCTAGCGTATGTTTCCCCGTGCCTGCGACCAATAGTGCGGTGCACCTTATGTGTGTGTTAAATGCAGAAATATAACCCGTAACTGAGACTGCGCCTTTTAATATGGTGCGCCTTATGGTCATGAAAATACTGTAAATAAAAACTAGGTAGTTTAGAAAACTAATATAGAAAAACATTAAATAGTTTTCCCCATGTCAGTCACAGACTACACAAAGATTTGTACTTAGAAAACATTTTAGGATGTGAAAAGTTGTAACGTTTCCATTTTAATTGCTTTTAAAGGTCTTTAAGGTATAATCTTGCAAATTTTCTTAGTCTTGGACATTCTGCGGTCAAAATGAAACAAGCATAAACAATTACATTCCAAGGGGAAATAAGCGAAGTGTGCATCTCGGCGGTGAATTATGTGTACAATGAAAATAATTGGACTAAACTAAAAAAAATGCTGTAATTTGTTATGCTTGCCAGCTTTAAGGTGTACAATTATGCAAACACTTTCAACACTCTAATCTCTGCCATAAAAATGACGGCTATTTTGGTAGCTACACCTTTTTTTTTACTTGATTTTCACACATGCGCAAACGTAATACACACTTCACCTATTGGCTGGCAACCAGTTTAGGGTGTACCCTGCCTACTGCCCAAAGATAGCTGAGAGCACCCCCGCGATCCGTGTGAGGAATAAGAGGCTAAAACAATGGATGCAGGGATGAATGAATGGATGGATGGATGGATGGGCGGAAGGACGGATGGACAGTTGGATGGATGGATGGGGAAAAACACCAGGGATAATCACCTTTGTGACAAACAATGTAACAAATGAAATGGGATGCAAACCCCAAAATGGTGGCTGGCCAGTAGAGGGCACAAGGTTGCTGCCCCAACACTCACAAAAAATACCAGAAAAAAATTTAATCACTGAAATAATAAAATGCTAATTTTTCCAGATGTATTTATACCCATTTTTGAATGAGGAGGATTAATAATATATAGGTCATTTTATATAATAAAAAATATTCAAATTTAGGCTTTAGCCTGTTATGCCGCCTGGTTTTATGTGAGTAAATGTCTCTCATGCCGAAACAGCCTTGCCGGAAGTCCCATTTTCAAAAAGTTATTGCTATTTTTTAAACATTTAAACCATAATAGTAAAGTCCATAAGGAGATGAATTTCATGGCGGTATATTCAAATGTTATGTTACAGCAAGATTTCTTAAACTTGTGTGGGAGAAATCAAGCACTGACAACTTTCAGGTATAATGGTCAAGACAAAAGTGCATAACAGTAAAGACATAAAAAGCTTTATATCAATCATGTGAGTTGCACAATTTCCTTATTAATAAATACATTCCTGGTCTATTGTGCTATAAAAATGCCGAATGGCGTCTTCAAGTATTGCCATAATTTAGAAAGCCCTCCGAACCATCTCAGGTTTCATATTCTTCCTTTGAGAAAGAAAGCAAAAAAAGGCATTTATGGAAATGACTGCAGTGAACACAGCTAATCTGTAGTGTGCGCAAGCGGTCCATTAAGGTGGCATATGAATGAAAACTGTCACTGATTGTCACCAAAATTTATGGGTACATGTGCTAATGATAAATAATAAATATATCTATGCTAAGTGCAATTTCTGCAGAAATTACATGGGAATGCTGAAGGCTGAATGCTAATAGCTGATTGCTAAGATGAATTCTTATGAATTAAATTAAAAGATAAATTGTGAAAATTATGAAGTATTAATTGTAGCTGAAAGATAAATGAAAAAAAGAGCGCTTTAACCCGGGAGGCGTCAAGTTTTGAAGCAAGTTGAAATTTATAAGGAAAAGTGTTATCTGAAAGTCCCCCTCATTCTTTTGGATGGAAAAGTGGAGCTAATATCCAATTGAAAAATGCAGAACAAAACAAAACAAAATCACTCTATAGCGCCACCTAGGCATGCAGTACCCTCTATTCATTTAGATGGAAAAATGGAACTAATGATATCCAATTGGAAAATGCACCCCCCAAAAAAATCACTGAATAGTGCCACCTAGGCATGCAGTACCGTTCAGCATTCCCATAATAAATAAATATTAGAACGAAACTCGCAGTATTTTTTTAATGATTATTATTCTCGTCGTGCAGACACAAAACATTACGTCACTTTATGTCCAAAAAACAAGACTGATTGTCACCCAAATTTTTGATGAAATGTGTAGACGTGGGATAATCATAGTCTGAAAATATTAGAACGAAACGAGCAATATTTTGGATAATATTCAAAAATGTTATTATGCAAATAAATGCAGGTTTCCGGCGTAATTATTATCCAAAATATTTTTTGTTTCATTCTAACATGTCACAACATGTGCTCATAATTGTCATGTTTTTTGGACATACAAGAAATATTTTTGTGTGTCTACGAGGCGGAGGAGCCAATTATGACGTGAGCTTTGTTCTAATATTTTATCTAATCTAATATTGTCTACACGTGTATTCATTTAGAATTTTTTTTTTTATATATACATAAAAAAAAAAAAAATTGTTTTGTTTGTTTTTTCAGAGCACAATAGACCAGGAAATAAGTCCAAAATGAACAGGGCCGTGTTGCCTGCGCGCAACACATCACAGCGATGACGTGCACTGGACAAAAATGTCCAATAATTACATCTTATAATAAAAAGGCAAAGAAAAATAATCATTTTCATCTGTTGCGTGGGACAAATTTCAGGTTAATTCACTCGTCTCAATTGTCGCAAAGATGTCGTAGAAATGTCGCAAAATGATTGCGGCGACAACCTCACAGTTCTCGTTCTCAACTCAGTGGGAAACGACCTTAGCCAATAGGAGAAAAATCCTATAAATCACAAATCTGAATGAGCATCTTCAGAAAAACATGTTGCAAATCATGAAACTTAGTTTATATATATATATATATATATATATATATATATATATATATATATATATATATATATATATATATAAATTATTTTATTAAGGTTGAAAAGCTCCTTAGTGCTACTTTAAAGCATTAATTTATTAATCTTAAAAAAATATATTGCATTAATTATGTATTAACGCAGATTAATCACACTATTAATTTGGGCCGCACATTATCCTTTAGCTTGACAGTGGATGGTTACATTAAAGGTAGCACAGGTTGTGTTGAGCAATAATTATAACTACATGCATTAAAGTAAAGCATTTAATAAACGTTTGCGTATGACATTCAGATTATTTGTTCTAGTCAAAATATTGGGTTAATATTTTTTTTTTTTAAATTGTATAAGTAATTAATTTATTAGAAAAATCAACATGTGGATCAAACATGTGGAAGACATCCTCATGACATTAAATGTCAAAATTAATTAACGCATAACAGGTGCTCTTCAAATTTGGCAGAAAAAAATTGTTGATAAAAAGCCTTTTCAATGAAGTTATTAATTTTGATTAATCTAAATTCTAAGGTGTGATTAATCAGATTTTTTTTATTATTATTGTTTGACAGCTCCAATAGGCCTACATCCACAGCCCCCAAAATGATTTTTGTACTGTGCCATTTTTAAACATTCAAGATTTCAGTCATTTCAGTTAAAGGCAACTTGAGAAACTTGAGGATTTTAGAATGTGGTAGATCAGGAACAGACTTAACTTCTTACCTAAAACGAAAAAGAAAAAAAGAAACGTACTTTTCTCTAGAATATTGATGCAACCTGATCAGCTTCTATTATGTATTTTTGAAATAGATTATTAAAAATTCAGATTTGTATCCGGCTGAATAATCATCTGGTTTAGACAATGCAGAATTTTTATTTATTTTTAATTTGTTGCCAAATGAGAAGCAAGGTGCCTTATGTCTGTTGCTGTATGTTTCTGTAATGATGACACTGCAGACTGTATTGGGTCGTCTGTTGGCCCGGGTCCCACCCGAGGCTACCCGCCGGCACAGGCTAAGTAGGTGCGAGCCCCTGCACTCAGGCCTGAGGCAAGCTGCTGTAAAATCCTTTGCAACTCCTCCGAGATACAAGGCTTGCTTTGATGTGAGCAGCCATCTTTGGAGCAGTTTTTCTTGGTTGGAGGCTCTGGTCTAATCATTCCCTTCTTAGTGTTCTCATGCTTTTTTTGGGTGGCCTTCAGTTGCCTCTTCCTTCCGTAACCACATACAAATTAAAGTACTCAGGTTCAGATTCAGGTAGCCTCACAGTATATGTATAGCACATGGGCAGTGTTGGGAAAGTTTATTTTCTACACAAACTAGTTTAAAGTTCAGGTCATAAATTTTAAATTGAACTATCCACAGTTTGGTTCATAGTTCATAATTCAAAATGTGGAACTGTTCAACAAGTTATTTCCTCATTGTTTCTACCTATGCAAATTTCACTATATTCTCAAAAACATGAGGAAAACCTTGTTGCGTGAATGCTCATTTTTTAGAATGAGGAATTAAAGCAACATAAATGTAGTCATCCACAAATACAATCTGAGGTAGAAAGGTAGAAACTTGACTGCACCAGGAAATTCTCTCTCTCTCTCTCTCTCTCTCTCTCTCTCTCTCTCTCTCTCTCTCTCTCTCTTTGTCTGTCTCTGTCTCTCTCTATCCCTCCCTCTTCCTCCCTTTCTCTTCCTCTCTCCTCCCTCTCTTTCGCTCTCTCTCTGTCTGTATCTCACTCTCTCCCTCCCTCTCTCTCCCTTGCTTCCTCCCCCTCTCTCTTTCTCTCTATCCCCCTCATTCTTTACCTCTTTCTCTTTCTGTCCCTCTCTCGCTCTCTCCCTCTCTTTCTCCCTCTTTGTCCCTCTCTTTCTCCCTCTCTCTCTCCCCTCTCTCCCTCATTCTCTACTTCTCTCTCACTCTCCCTCTTTCTCTCCCTCCCTCTTTCCCTCCCTCCCCCTCTCTCTCTTTTTCTCTCCCTCTCTTTTCTCTCTCTCTCTCCCTCATTCTCTCTCTCTGTCTCTCACCCTCCCTCACTCCCTTTCTCCTCCCTCTCTTTCTATCGCTCACTTCCTCCCTCTCTCTCCCCCTCGTTTCCTCCCCCTTTCTCTTTCCCTTTCTCCCCCTCATTCTTTACCTCTCTCTCTCTATGTCCCTCTCTTTCTCCCTCCCTTTCTCCCTCTTTCTTTCTCTCCCTCATTCTGTACCTCTCTCTCTCTCACTCTCTTTCTCTCTCTTTCCCTCCCTGCCTCTCTCTCTCTCTTTCTCCCTCTTTCCCTCCCTCACTTTCTCTTTCTTTCTCAACCCCCCTCCCCCCCTCTCTCTTCCTTCTCTTTGCCTTCTCTTTCTTTGTCGCCCTCTGCCTAGAAAATACATTACTGTAATGTTGAAAGCCCTGTAGTTTTTCATTAGCAGCTTGATTGGAGTGCCTGCAACAGCTGTGATCTGTATATCCAGTCTTTAGTGCATTATACACATTAGTTAATTCAAAATGGCTTTTCACATGCATACAAAGTGGAAGAAGATTGAGGCATATAGCGTTTGCAGATGTAGCACTTGTACAATAAATGCTATATGAACTATGGTGGACTACATGACCAAACACATAATTCAACTGCTGTTGGAACCTTTATTAGCTTTACTAGGGGGCTCAAACTAATTTGTGGCCATT
This sequence comes from Vanacampus margaritifer, assembly GCF_051991255.1. NCBI lineage: Eukaryota > Metazoa > Chordata > Actinopteri > Syngnathiformes > Syngnathidae > Vanacampus > Vanacampus margaritifer. The sequence continues at coordinate 16,657,310 of NC_135447.1, read as the reverse complement.
TGTGCCTCTGCAGGATGATATTTTGGTATCAAAGTTTAATGTTAGTGCAGCCCCCACCTATTTGGCCATGTCATTGTCCTGGGTGTTTTGTGTTTGTTTACTTGTTTGTTTTTTAAATCACTTATGGGCTACCATAGCTCAGGCTCATGACAGCTTTTGGCAAAATGTAATTCTGTAGTGACACAAAGTGGAAGTTGAAGAAATATCCTGTCTCCCAGTCCCAATCATGTCTTTTTCAAAACCTGCCATGCAGAAAAAAAGTCGACGATGAGAACAGCCAATTTCCAGAAAAAAAAATGGACACGGATGGCCTTATTTTCATGCTCACCAAAAGTCAAAGCACAAACAAACTGTGGGTGGAGTTTTCTTTCTTTTGGTATTTTTCAAGGCTAGTGCAGGTAGAAGAGGACATTTGTGCTATTGTGGGAGGGAATGCAGCTGATACACAGCCAATCAAAGCGGCTCCCTTCAATAATCTATTAAAATTGAGTGCAGCGAGTAGATAACGGCAATATTGCAGTTAAAATTGCCACAATATCGTCTTCGTCATGTCACGATATTCAAAGCAGCACATCTGTTAAAATGGAAGGTTGTATTCCATTTGTTCAGTTTTAGCACCATCTGGTGGTTAGTTTATTAGTGCAGTTTAATTGTTATCACTCCACTGAATTATCATCATACCAGCAAATGTTTATCAACTTCTCAGCTTTTTTAAATATATATATATTTATATATATATATCGTGAGATTCATATGGTGATATGTATTGTATTGTGATGTTTGGATATCATTAAATTCCTAGCAGCGAGAGGCGCACGCTCTAAATGAAGAAAGGACTCACAAGAGTTCATGCAGGAGATTGAGACACATAAAATGACTTTCCAGTAAAGGCTAATTTCAAAAAGACAATCCCGAGCCACATTATGCACGTTGTAGAACAGCGTGGCTTTGTGGTAAAAGAGTCTGAGTACTAGGCTGGCCTGCCAGCAGTCCAGACCTGCCTGCCATTGAAAATGAGTGATGCATTCTGAAACGCAAAATAGATTACCAAATATTGTATAATGTAGGTTGAAAATGATTTGCAAATTATTGTATTCTCTTTGATGAATACAGAACTCAGTGCGTGTTCTGACGATCATCAGAGGGCGGGAGCACAATACACCAATTTTAAAATCACTGCATTGACTTCAACACTTTGTAAATGTCTTAAGGATCTTGGACCCTCTTATATCTTTAAACTCATTTTACTGATGAACCGTCACAAGCTCTGAAGTCCTCTTTTTCCGGCCTTCCAGTCATTCCAAAAGTCAGGACACACACGGCGAAGCATCGTCGTCTATCTTTTATGGCCCCCATATTTGGAACAGCTTGCCGGACAACCTCCACACAGAATGCTTTTAAAAAATATATATATATATATATTTTTTATCCCAGGCTCAAGTCCCACCTTTTATTTTAGCTTTAGCTAATATTTCATATTTGTATTTTTTGGGTCTTTTATGACCATTTATTTTTACACTGCTCTTATACCGTTCCGTCTTCAATTCCACTTATCCGGGGTCGGGTCGCGGGGGCAGCAGCTTTAGCAGGGAAGCCCAGCCTTCCCTCTCCCCAGCCAGCTCTTCCGACGGGATCCCAAGGCGTTCCCAGGCCAGCCGAGAGACGTAGTCTCTCCAGCGTGTCCTGGGTCGTCCCCAGGGCCTCCCGCCGGTAGGACATGCCCGGAACACCTCCCCATCCGTACCAGATGCCCGAGCCACCTCAACTGGTTCCTCTCAACATGGAGGAGTAGCGGCTCGACACTAAGTCCCTCCTGGATGACCGAGCTTCTCACCCTATCTCTAAGGGAGAGCCCGGCTACCCTGGGGAGGAAACTTATTTCGGCCGCTTGTATCCGGGATCTTGTTCTTTCGGTCACGACCCACAGCTCGTGACCATAGGTGAGGGCAGGAACGTAGATCAACCGATAAATCGAGAGCTTTGCCTTTCGGCTCAGCCCCTTCATCACCACAACGGACCGATACAGCGTCCGCATCACTGCAGACGCTGCACCGATCCGCCTGTCGATCTCCCGCTCTAACCTGCCCTCACTCGTGAACAAGACCCCAAGATACTTGAACTCCTCCACTTGGGGCAGGATCTCATCCCCGACCCGGAGAGGGCACTCCACCCTTTTCCGACTGAGGACCATGGTCTCGGATTTGGAGGTGCTGATCCTCATCCCAACCGCTTCACACTCGGCTGCGAACCGCTCCAGTGAGAGCTGGAGATCACGGCTTGAAGAAGCCAACAGCACCACATCATCTGCAAAAAGCAGAGATACAATGTTGAGGCTACCAAACCGGACCCCCTCAACGCTTCGGCTACGCCTAGAAATTCTGTCCATAAAAGTTATGAACAGAATCGGTGACAAAGGGCAACCGTGGCGGAGTACAACCCTCACAGGAAACAAATTCGACTTACTGCCGGCAATGCGGACCAAACTCTGACATCAGTCGTACAGGGACCGAATAGCCCGTATCGGGGCCCGGTACCCCATACTCCCGAAGCACCCCCCACAGGACTCCCCGAGGGACACGGTCAAACGCCTTCTCCAAGTCCACAAAGCACACATGAACTGGTTGGGCGAACTCCCATGCACCCTCAAGGGCCCTGCTGAGGGTGTAGAGCTGGTCCACTGTTCCACGGCCAGGACGAAAACCACACTGCTCCTCCTGAATCCGAGATTCGACTTCCCGACGCACCCTCCTCTCCAGCACCCCTGAATAGACCTTACCTGGGAGGCTGAGGAGTGTGATCCCTCTAAAGTTGGAACACACCCTCCGGTCCCCCTTCTTAAAAAGGGGAACCACCACACCGGTCTGCCAATCCAGAGGCACTGTGCCCGATGTCCACGCGATGCTGCAGAGACGTGTCAACCACGACAGCCCCACAACATCCAGAGCCTTTAGGAACTTCGGGCAGATCTCATCCACCCCCGAGGCCCAGCCACCAAGAAGCTCTGCTCTTATACATCTATTATTATTTTTTCCTAATCATTTTAGTTGATTGATTGATTGATTGTTTGTTTGTTTGTTTGTTTTTTTGTTTGTCCCGGGCTTTGCTTTGCGGACGATTTTTTTATTTGGGCAAAATTGTTGGTCTTATTTCTTTTCCACTCATCCTGGATGCATTGTTTCTCGAATAACCCAAAAAGGCAATGCCTATGGGAGGTAAACCCTATATTAATCAAATATGAATCACACAACTAATTTAATGTGAATTTAATTGAAAGAGATGTTTTTTTTGTTTTGTTTTTCTAACAAAAAAATAATGGATGCTTGCCAACCTTTTGATGGCCTTGGTAAAAATAAATAATAAATAATAAATGTCAATAAAAATCTTAATAATGCAGGCCTATTTCTTTTATATTTCACTAACTGACCATGGCGATATCTCAGATTAACATAAATATAAACTGAATATTGTAACTGGTTTCTGTGGAAACTATCCCTTTAATACAGTCCATTTGAAAGTAGTTGCATTGTATTGCATTGTATAGTGATGTAATTAAGATGGGTGACAATATGGCGCCCACTCAAGTCACTGTCAAGGCTTTGTTTTCTACGGCTTTGGAGCTCGCTGCCCAGCCACAGGCTAAGGATCACGCACGCACCAAATCCACGACATGTCACGTTACAATGCTGTGTTGCGATACGTCATAAGGCCCATTCCATACTACAAGCTTGAGGAAATATTTGAATGAAAATGAGAATGTAGGACTTGCAAAATTTGCAGGTGTATTCTTAGACATAAAAATAAGCATAATATAAGCACAAATAGAATAGAAATGTTAAAACTAAGCATTTTTGGAGCCTGGCTACGATGTGCCGTCAATGCCTTCCTATGGACCAAAAATATGTGCAAGGCTACCAGTAATTACAACATCTGCATTCGGCATAATGTTAAATTGTATATTTAGTAATTTGTTTTTATTTGCTTCAATGCTGTTCTGTGAAAATGTCTTCATGTGAAACTGGTGACCGCTGCTGTGTTTGTAAAGTTGACAGGTAAACCCTTCGTTTTAGGCATTTTCATAAAACTACATACAATTACACTCGAAATAACTGTAGCCCTATTTCTACAACAAAGCGCTAACATTTACTTGGTATAATTATTTTTCCGAATCTGGGTCAATGAATACAGTATGTAAACAAACACAAAATATATGTATAATAACATTATTCTAACATTAATGGCAGATTGTTTTGCATTTTAACATCTCACTACACAATTAATCATCCAACCAACAAATGTTTCATGCATACACCTAATACATATTATGATTAACAACAGTATAATTTACTTACTAGATGTGCAAATAAATTATATATATATATATATGCATATTGTTACCTTACCATTAAATCAACTTGACTTGACAAAAAGATTGAGAAGCACTTTTTTTTTTACAGTGCTCTCTAATTATAACATGAAAACACAGAGCATGGAGGGATTTTTAAAAGGTTTAGAAAAGAGAAGAATGTCAAGAATCAAATCTCCACCATTTTTCTTTTACCCACAAGTTCTTGTCTCTTTCCACTAATTACTAGAATTCCAATTTTTATGAGGGTATGCGGATTCCTCTCTGCATCTCTTCCTCCTTTGTTTGATGCGCAGTAAATGTGTGATAGGGGAATTAGCCTAATGAGTTGTGGCGTTTACTATAAAGATCCTTCTGGAGCCTCTGCATCCCATTAAAAGAAGATGGTCTTTTATTTCTCAGGTTGCAGATGTAGCATGTGAGTGACGAAGGATGGTTTGGCGTACAAATGCAGATATGCTGTTAATTGATAGAAGCATTGCTATTGTCCTTTCCTCAACTGAAATATTTTTGTGATTCTTGGAAATACATCGAAAGGAAAATACATACAGTTTTAAAGCTACACTTTTATGCGTCTGTTTGTTCATGGTCTTCGCAGTAGTAGTGTTGGTTGTGTTAAGTCATCTTTAGTGCTGTTACTGGATTTATTTTTTGTAAGGTCGTAGTTTAGGGCTTCCTTCTTTAATTTAGATAATATTTCTTCAGAACTTAGCTGCTTGTGTGCTGACAAAGACCAGAGGGTGGGAGCACATTACACCAGTGTAATGGTGTTGTGGATCTCACTCTGCTTCATCTATCCTTCCTTCCCTCCTTTAGTCTTTCCTCTGGTCTCTTGAGGTCTCCCTAATCTGTTGGAATTTTGATGTTTTCTGGGATTGGTGAAAGATTCAGTTTTTTTTTAGTTTGTGGGTGGTAGGTGGTGTATGGTTGGTGCTGGATTTGACTGTGTTTCATCTTTCTTTCCTTTGATCCTTCCTCTGGTCTCCTGACAACTTCACGACCTTGGCAGGACTCCGTTTAAGGTGAAGGGTCTGGGATTTATAATAGGTTTCAGGTTAACAGGTTTAAAAAAATTAAATTAAATTAAATTAAAAAAAAGAGCGCGATGATGACATGTTGACTTGGGAAGGCTGCCTGAAGAATAACACCGAGCTCTCAAAAAACTAAAATATTATTACACCGGTGTAAAAACCATGGCTTTGGCTGACCGTGTGTTTCAGGATCGGTTTTAAGGTTATTTTACAAGTCTTTATGTGTCTTAATGGTCTGGGGCCCATTATATTGATCTGATTTCCTTTCATCATATCAAAGCTTGGAGGTTCTAGGATGCTCGCCTCTGGAACAGCCTGCCAGAGGCCATTAGGAATGTAGAGACTGTTGAATTGATGCTTTAAAAATGGAGGCCCAGACCATGTCTCCGATTTCCTTTTATCATATCAAAGCTTGGAGGTTCTAGGATGCTCGCCTCTGGAACAGCCTGCCAGAGGCCATTAGGAATGTAGAGACTGTTGAATTGATGCTTTAAAAATGGAGGCCCAGACCATGTCTCCGGTTTGTGAGCGCAAAGCTCTACCGGTGAGTTAACATTCTGGGCCGCAGACACAGCTTTTGACTTTATTTGAACAGCTAATCTACTTTTTTCTTTAAAAAAATATGTTTAAATATATATGACAATAATAAAATGCACACACAAACCCAGCCCTTTTTTCTCTACGTCCCTCGTGATCAACTTGCGAGCAATCCCTGGTTTACCAGTTGCGGCAATAACACTCTGACTCCCATTTGTCCCACAGTAACAAGCGGATATTTTCTTGAAGTTATCAAAAAAAGAAAGAAAAAAAGGACGGACAGGATGTAAAAAATTTACATGTTCGGGCAAAAGAAGATGTTTGGTCACTGGGTTGGTATTATATTCCTGGTGAGTATTTATTGCATATTTAATTTTCAATTAAATAGTTGTGTCCCGTTTTTTTATTTTGAATATCTGTTCATCCTATAGGGTCCATCAGGGGAAAAAAGTACATTTCTATCTTTTTCCGTGTGCAGCAATTAGCATTAGAATATAGCTAGGTTTCATCATTATTAACAAACCTGTTGAAAACACTGTGAAAAAGAGCTTGTTGCAACATGGCCCTGGCTGATCTCAAACTCTGCTGCCACCTGCTGACCATTTTTTTGTAACAACTACCATTGCTTTAAGTGACCTCTTCATGTCAGAAGCTGTATCAAATCCTTCTGTACACTGTAGCATAAACAATATAACAAAACGTATAAATAGTTTTTGGGAGTGAAGGACAAAGTATTAAAAACGTATTTATACATATTTGGGTTTGAATAAGTTGTTTTCCTTAACTCGTTACTTGCACTGGTTATCCTTTTAATTTTGCATTAAGTCAGAATTCAAGGGTTTTTAAAGCTCTTGTAAATTCCTTTATTAAACATTTGTATGAGATGTCGCTATTTGATCATCCTTGCATTTGACATTTGTGCAGTCCGGTGGTGTACAAGTTTCTTGTGATTGTCTGCATCTGAGCTGCACCAAAAAAGTATTTTTATCTACTGTATATGTGTTGATGCAAGGCGTAAAACAGGCTTTGCTATGCCTCTTCTTTTCAGCAGGTCATTGTGTGCTGGTGTCCAGCTGCTGCTGACTAAAATAAACTATGACAGCTTAATTGCTTATATTAGTAGACTCTTTAGATACAAACACATTCCTATATGCATTTTCTCCCTCTTTGGCTTCTTACAAGAGAAATAGCCTACAATTGTGAGGATAAGCAGTTCAGATAATGGATGGATGGATGTTTTATTTTTTCTTCACAACATGCACAATTTAGCAATCTGTGTTATCTTTTTTTCTGGCATAATAGTTGCCTCCAGTGAACATAAAAGAACATGTTTTGCACTTCACAGCTGCCACTGAATGCCCTCTGGCAGGGCTGTGAGGGTATGTTTATATATAGTACACTGTGTATGTAATTTTTACTATGTATAGAAAGAATAAGTGTTTATCTCTATTTGTCATCATAGTTTGTCTTGATTCACCGAACAACTATTGCCCTGTGTATGCTTTAAAACATTGTCATTGTAAGTATAAGTCATAATTTCTTGGACAGTTTATGCTGAAAACCAGCTAGTGTAGTGCTAGATACTGACGGTGGCTTAAGGTCTGAAAACAAAAAACCAAGACCAGTCAAGAAAATGAGAAGGGCAGACTCATTTGCTCCCAAAAACGTATAAATACGTTCTGTTTTAAATATTACCAGTGTCCCAAAAACACATTTATACGTTTTTTTTAATGTTTTTTTTTATGCTAGAGCATACAGAAGGCTTTTATGCAGGCTCTGAACTGAAGAGAACGCTTAAAGCAATGGTAGTTCTTCCTAAAAATGTATAAACACGTTCTATTTTAAATGTTATCATTGTCCACAAAGACGTATTTATACGTTTATTGTAGCAATGGTTGTTGTTACAAAAAGCGGCCAGCAGGTGGCAGCAGAGTATAAGAGATCAACCAGGGTCATGTTGCAAAAAGCTGTTTCCCCACAGTTTTAAACAGATTTGTGAATAATAATGAAACTTAGCTATATCCTAATGCTAATTTCCTGAACCTTTTAGTAGGTTCCATGTTTTTAAAGCAATAGAACACAATATTCTGTAGCCCTTGCAATATTAGTCAAAATCCAGTAAAATAGCCGTGAGCGAAGGGGGATGGTTCAGTGAAAATGGCTGGGAGTGAATGAGTTATTCAGAAAAACAGAAATACATGGGTTTATTCAGAATGTGCCTAATTGTCCCTTTTCAGTGTTTGTGTGTGCATCGTATGCTTTTGTGTGTGTGCCAGCCCCTCACACACAATCTTACACAGGAATTATTTCAAGTGTCTACAATAGTTACCTGTAGGGAGCAATCACAGCAGGAACAAACTACCACAAACTGGGTTTTTAATATGTGAGGATATAGCAGGCTTGATTAGGCTGGAAACATTTGGGGGCAAGAGAGTGAGAGACCAACTTCCCCACTGTCACATAAACACATACCATTAAAATCCTACTGTCCCTCTCGCTGGACCCTCTTGGTAGCCTTGAATACGTTGTTTTGAGTTCAACCTGCTTTCATGCATTCTTGCAGTTGAGACGTTCTGCGCGCTCCCGCTAATGGGCGGGAGCGCGCGCTTGGGGGGCGCAAGGGTGAGGGTGAGATTGTTGGAACGCGGTCATCAGTGGCCGGAAACCACGCTGAAGTGTGAAACCCGGAAGTCAGAAGTCCATGGCATCTACCCCATTGATTGATTGATTGATTGATTGATTCAACATTAGCACATAAAGAAATTACAAATTAAAATGACAAGTCTGTCTTGGCAATTTTTAAACTAATAACAGTGGGGAACAATTTGAGACAAAATTATGTTAAGTAAAATTTTTATGCTGATTGAAACTAAAATTGGAATGCTGATTCCAAAATTGCATTAACTTTGCTTTAGCATGTCAAGTTTTTCTGCACAGCTTAACTCTTTTACTGCCAAAGACGTTAAATGACGTTCTGCAAAAACCTACGGAGGAGCGCCAAAGACGTTAAAAGACGTCCACCCATTTTTTTTTTTTTTTTTTTGAAACGGGTGCTGGGAAGGCTTGCGGAGCTCTCCTGAAAGTTTTAAGCAGGTCTCGTGAGCCTAATGACTATTTTTGGCCCCTAGAGGGCAGCGATGACTCTCTTTTGACAAGATCGGGTGGGCGTCAGTAGAGGCGGAGCTAGAGCGTTGAGCAGGAGATCAGAATGGAAAACAAAGGAAAAATGGCGGCCGGTCGCGAGGAGCTAACGCCAGAGCCGTTTTTTTCAAAGACCAAAAGCATCGCTAAAAGAGCACATTGTTGATGACGATGATCATTATCGATGATGAAGATGATGGTGACTCCGTGGTTGGAAAGCATTGACGCGGCAGTAGAAGACGTTAGATGGAGCTAGATGGAGGAGGGAACGGGCAATGGCGAGCGTTTGCAAGCAGCTCTACACTTACAAGACAAAAGGCATCGACCAACGCTAAAAGAGTACATTGATGACGATGATGATGAAGGTGAATCAGAGCTTGACGGTGAAATTGGAACCGCTGACGCGGCGGCTATGACGGTGTCGTAACGCGGAGCGCAACCGAGCACGCAGAGGCGGACGTTCGATCGGACGACGGAGAGTGCCCCGAGTCCAATGCATATTTATCGGAGGAAGTGTGTACAGTCTGCTACTTGCTTTTTATTCCCCGGAAAAAAAGGCCGTCAAGAAAGTGTAACGTTTGCACGCAAAACGGACCAATGTGAAAGTGAAAGTAAACTGTTGTGCGAGTCCTGGCGTCTCCTTGCACGCAGGAGAGCGTTACAAAAAGAAAAACTGTATTTGAAACATCCACATAATTGTAAGTAGTACCACAGTTGCACACATTTGTAAATAGTTTGCGAAATTGTTTTGTCAAATTGTTACACTGTTGAATGGAAATAAACGCATTTTGCAATCAAAAAACACTTTTTCATTGTTGGTGAAAGCGTTTTACAGAAGTAAAGCACTATTTAGGTGTTTGTGGCATCATTCATGGACAAAAAGAAGTGTACAATTCACTAGAGTGCATGAAATAACATCATTTCACAAAAAGCTCTTTTTCTCCGGTTTTTGTTTCAAAACAGAGAATTTCGGTGAAAGTAACCATTTTCTATTGTTGATTACTGAAGAACGGAATAAAGTAGAAACAAACTTTTTTTTCTGATGAAAGATGAGAGTCCAATCTTTCATTTGGTCGGATGTGTGTTTCCATAGTCCAAACACAACATTTTCTGTGGACCTTGAAAGATCACTCAAAATGCTTAAATCGGCTGGCACTGGCGACAACCCGTTTTTGAAAACGTCTGGCAGTCAAAGAGTTAAGCAAAGGTCAACTGAATAGCTGTAGAAAGACTGTAGTAAGAAGAGCTGACTATTATTAGACTCGACTACAGCTCCATGGCAACCTGTTTGAGCCGTCACAATAAAGATGGTGAGAGGTGTGTGCACCTGCCAATAGGTCAGTATTATCAATATCTGCAAATAGCTAGCATACAGTAGTAGGAATTATGAGGTAGTAGCCATATCCTTTGTATATATATTTTAATAGTGTTAGCTAAACATTGCAGTCATGTCTTTGTCAGACCTAATTCAGCAAAAAAATGTCTTCCCCATTGTAATATGGACTGATATCACTTTGACCGGGAAATCTTGCGCACCAAAGCAGTCTATATACAGCTATAAAGTGACTGCATCCATACATTACAGAGCCGTGAAATTATGAATGCCCCCCCCCTCCACCTTCACGCCCCCACCCCAATCCCCAGACAGCCTTACAGAAACATACCATGTTAGAATTGGGTCAGAAGATTATAAGGGAGCTGACTGACCCGAAATGCATAAAGATTTATAGCACCTTCTTCCATTTTGCCCTTACCATAGGTTTACCATATGCTACTTGAGCTGCCACATTCCTTTCCTTCATGTTTAAGTCATCTTATACCCTACTGACCTCTGATTCTCTGTTTTGGGCTTTTCCTTGATGACCCAGCACAGTGCAGCGCCAGAGGGTGGAAGATCGTGCTGACTCCACTCGCTGGCTGTCCTGTAAATCGCTGTTTTATGGCCCTTGTAATGATCCCCTAGCCAGCAATCTTCACTCTGTCGCAGTGCAGATAGAACCTGCTGCTTATGGCTGCCGACATGATGGGGGGTTGAAGGGCTCAGGATGGTTGGGAAAGGTATTGTAGGAGACTGGCAAACGCACATTGCATGAGGATGGCCATCCAGTGATGCACACAGTGCAGTTCTATTCTCGTTAATGAAAATGCATGCTTTTTCATACTCCAGCTACATTAATTGTGACTTCGTGTGTAAAGGTCATTGAAATTGTTGAAGTTTTATTTTTAAGTCATTCACTCCCAGCCATTTTCACTGAAGCAACCCCCTTTGCTCTCGGCTGTTTTACTGGATTCTAACTGATTTTGCAAGGCCAACAGAATATTGTGTTCTATTGCTATAAAAACATGGGACCTACCAAAAGAAAGATTAGAGTCATCAGGAAAGTTAAGTATATTTCTATCTGTTTCAGTTTTGCAGCAATTAGCATTAGAATATAGCTAAGTTTCATCATCATTCACAAATCTGTTGAAAACACTAGGGAAAACAGCTTTTTGCAAAATGGCCCTGGTTGATCTCTTATACTCTGCTGCCACCTGCTGGCCGTTTTTTGTAACTACCATTGCTTTAAGTGACCTCTTTAGGCAGCATCAAAGACTTATACTCTAGCATAAAAAAAAAACATTAAAAAAACGTATACATGCGTTTTTGAAATCATGGCAAAATTTAAGATAGAACGTGGTTGTACATTTTTGGTAGGAAATTAGTTAACTGGCTCCAAGGTTGTACGGTTGTATATCATTATAATGCTCAACTTTGCGCTCATGTACACCCAAGCTTGAATGCAGGGATATAAAGTGTGGCAACTTGGGCTCAACCCATTGAACACTGATATCAGTAACATTACGTTTTAATGAAAATGAAAGATGGCAAATTAAAGGGTGGGAGAGAGGTGAAAAAGAATTTAAGGATCACCACCAAGGATATATTGGTGAATGTGGCCTCTACCGCCCAACAGGCGTCCACGGTCGCGGACCAGGGCAGACACAACCTCTCCACAAATAGCAACTCGGCCTTTGCAAATGGTCATCTGAACAAAGTTGAATATTTTTGGTCTTATATTTTATGATCAGATGAAACAAATGACGTTTTATGGCCACAGTGATGTAACCTTTATTTGGCGATAAAAAGGGGGAAGCCTTCAACCCGAAAAACACCATCCACACCAGAGGTGTCAAATCCAGGTCCAGAAAGTAAAAACCCTGCCACAGTTTGGCTTTAGCCCCTAGCTAGCTGGTAAACGAGCACCACGGGAACTAGCTATGCGGCTAGCTAGCTAGAACCTGGGGCTTAACCCAAACTGGCATTTTTACTTTCCGGACCTGGATTTGCCACCTTTCATCCCCACTGTCAAACATGGTCTTAGGAACCTCATACTTTGTGGGTGTTTTTCAGCCCCTGGACCAGGGTCCCTAATCACAGTAAACAGCACCATGAAGAAAAAGAGAGATACTCGAGATTTCCCAAAACAACTTAGGGAAGTCTGTGGTGAAATTTGGTCTTGGGCACCAGTAGACAGTTTTGCATGACAAAATCCCAAAACACAAAGCAAAACTGATTAAGAAATGGTTCTCAGACAAAAATATTAACGTTTTGCAGTGACCCAGAAAGTTCAGACTTGAATTCAGTTGAGAATCTGTGGAGGGAACTGAAGATCAGGGTGATGACAAGAAAACCTTCCAACTGGAAAGAGATGGAGCTCATCGCTTAAGAGGAATGGACAATAATATCATAATATCAGGCTGTAATCGCCAATAAAGGCTTTTTTATTGACTTTTGAGAAGGGTATGACTAATTTTGGACATGCCGATTTTTGTTTTGATGTATATAAAAACTGGTGTGGTGGTGGGGAACTGTTGAACCATCATACAATTTTCATTGTCTTTATTTGACAATAAAGTTGTTGACTGTGTTTAAGACATAACATTAATAAGTTATCAATAAACGTATTTGTCACAGGCAACACCAAGTGGCAAATAATCTTCTAATTCACACAAAATTATTCAACCAAATTCCCCACTGCAGTAATAGGACGTCATTTAAATGAGAAAATATCGCAAGGAGCAATAATAAAATAACCAAACCTTGGCTGATGCCTCAGAAGATAAATTGTAAACGCAATAGGATCTTCAAAGTTGAGGCTGTTTCATCTGTTGAGAGGTCAAATTTCAAAAACATTGAAAGGATTTGTATCTTGGATGATGGCCTTGTCTGCTATTGGAATTGCCTTTTCAGTGATATTGTAGCAGGTCCTAAAAATGTGGGGTCTTTATATTATTCATAAGGTACTGGTTGCTATGGACAATAGAAAGATGCAAAACTAGGGATTTCAACCTGGCAACATTAAAATTGCTGAACTTTGTAAAGTTTAGAGGTACATCCATGTATTAGATAGCATTTTAAAGGGAACTAAGTGTAGAATTTGAATATAAGAATATCTCAATTTTGAGTTTTTGACACATGAGGATCCATTTGCCAGAGCCTGTCACTGGGTCGGGGTTGAGGGCAAGTGTTTGGATTCTCTTACTCTTGCTTAAGTACACTGCTTAACTCTTTGACTGCCAAAAACATTTAGTAACGTTTAGTAAAATCCGAAGGAGGGCTGCCAAAGACGTTAAAAGACGTTCACTATGTTTTTTTTTGTTTTTTTTTTGGAAACGGGTGGAGGAAAGCCTTGGCCAGCTGTGCTGAAAGTATCAAGCAGATCTAGTTAGTATAATGACTATTTTAGGGCACTAGATGGCAGCGATGACTCTCTTTGGACAAGATCGGGTAGGCATCAGTAGAAGACGTGAGGCGGAGCTAGAGTGTTGAGGGGAGAATGGCTGAGGAAGCGAAAATGGCGACCGGTTGCAAGCAGCTCACGCTTGAGCATTTTTTTCAAAGACAAAAAGCATCGACCAATGCTAAAGAGCACATTGATGACGACGATGATGATGATGGTGACTCCGAGGTTGACGCCGAAGTTGGAAGCGTTGACGCGGCGGCTATGATCACGTCGTAAAGCCTCACCGGCTAGCGATGCTAACGGCGGAAAACGCGGTGCACAACCGAGCACTTCTGCACAGGCGGATGTTCAATCGGACGATGAAGAGTACCCCGAGTCCAATGCATATTCATCGGAGGAGTGGCTACAGTCTGATCACAGAGAAGACACTGGTTCTGGACTACGATGCCACCATGAATGGAGTGGATACGATGGATCAGAACATCTCTTACCACCCGGTATAGGAACTGAAGGACATGAGGAAGCCAGACGTAACACCACGTTAATGTCACCGTATCATGATCCTGATAGTAGACTTGATGGCAACATGGCCAAAGACACACTGCAGTATATACTTGCTATTCCCCGGAAAAAAAGGACGGCAAGAAAGTGTAGCGTCTGCACGCGAAGGGGCAATCGCAGTGAAACTAATCTGTTGTGCAAATCCTGCTGCGTCCCCTTGCACGCAGGGGAGTGTTACACAAAAAGAAAAACTGTATTTGAAACATCCACACAATTGTAAATAGTACCACAGTTGCACACATTTGTAAATAGTTTGTCAAATTGTTTTGTCAAATTGTTACACTGTTGAATGTAAATAAACGGATTTTGCTATCAAAAAACACTTTTTCATTGTTGGTGGTAGTGTTTTACAGAAGTAAAGCACTGTTTAGGTGTTTGTGGCATCATTCATGGAAAAAAAAAAGTTGTCAAATTCACTAGAGTGCATGAAATAATATCGTTTCACAAAAAGTTTGATTTCTCCGTATTTTGGTCCAAAACAGAGCATTTGGGTGAAACTAACCATTTTCTATTGTTGATTACTGAAAAACGGAATAAGGTAAAAACTTTTTTTGGGATGAAAGATGAGAGTTCAATCTTTCATTTGGTAGTATGTGTGTTTCCATAGTCCAAACACAAAATTTTCTATGGACCTTGAAAGGTCAGTCAAAATGCTTAAATCGGCTGGCACCCACAGCATCCCTTTTCTGAAAACGTCTGGCAGTCAAAGAGTTAAGCATCCTTTAAAAAGTACAAATGAATTAAAAAAGACATACGTATTATGCTTTATTCTTTTTTTTACAGCTTAATATAGTGTCCAAGTGTCTTAACTTTCTTAAACGTTATCCAAAAAACAACCCCTACAGTGCCAGCCGATTTCGAGCATTTTCACTCATCTTTTAAGGCAAACAGAATATTGTGTGCTATGACTCCATAAATATAGTACCTAATGAAAGATTGTATTTCATTCTTTCATTATAAAAAGAAATAATGTTTTGACCTTATTCTGTTCTTTAGTAATCACCATTTAAAAATAGGTAAGTTGAGTTCCAGCAAGCAAAAATTGAAAAATTAAAGGAGAAAACAAGTGTTTTGTTAAAAGGTACAATTTCTGCACAACAGTGACTTTGACACAAATATTTTTTGTTTAGCGACGCTCTGTCAATTAGATTTAATGTGACAAACGCTTTGATCATGTATGTCATCCTTGAAAGCCTTTCTATTTCCTAAGATCCGCCATGTTTTCATGTAATTTGATACACGGGAGCCCATTGAAAAGAGATACAATACTGCCATCTGCTGGCCATATTGTTAGTGGGTGTTTTGGGATTTTCCAACCCCATTCACAAATCAACGCTGCACAAGAGGTTGCACTGCCCATTAATAAAAAAACGTTGTTGACGCTAATTTACATTATTGACAGTATACAGCGGGAGTGTCCTTAAGGTCAATTGACTTTTTGGCGGTAAAATAGTTTAAATATCTTATTCACAATGTGCTTTTGTCAAAAATGCCCTGTGGCTCACAATTCTATTTATTTATTTATTTATTTATTTTTGGCCTCGCTGAAAAGTAGCTTTTGTTTGTCGGTGTGGTCCAGCCTTATGCACATGAACAACTCAGCTTTGAGTGTGACAGTGTGGCTTACTTCGTGACTTTGTTGCCATTTAACGAGTGCTCAGACCCCTCTTTAAAAAAAAAGAAGAAAAAAGAGTGTGACAATGTGGCTTACTTAGTGACTTTGTTGTCATTTAACGAGTGCTCAGACCCCTCTTTAAAAAAAAAAATTAAAGACACAAATCTAGTAACCTGCTCTGTGATTGTTAGAGACTTTTATTGACTCAACCCCAGTAGCATTCTGAACTAAAGATATTCCCTCCTTTTAACGCAATTGTGATTGCGCGAAGCCGCACCTGATTCTCCCTGCCAAGCTGCCAACTGCCACTTGTCAAGTAAGGATGCATGTGTATGTCTCGCATGCAGAGGACACATTGCCAAACAAAAATATTGCCCATCGTCACAGTTTGGCAAAATTCAGAAAGACTTGCTCACACTCATATTTTGGGAAATAGGCAGCTCATAAAATATCGACTTGGATGCGTGAATTCACACTTCATTGGTAATCTGTTTTATATGTCCCCTTTAAGATTCGGCTCAGAAAGGCTTCTATTATTTGCCACATACTGCACATTTCACTGGCCATTTGCATTATCCATTGCTTAGTAGCATCTGTCTGCAAGCAGTGCATACCACCTCCACTTCGTAGGACAATGAATGTATGGTACAGTGCAGTGGTGATCCGAAATGTCTACATACCCTACCAGAATTTCAAATGCTTGTATCATTCTTTAAGAAAACATGCGCAAGACCATTTTATTGTCTTTTAAAATAAACTATAAGGCGTTTCCGAATAGCAAAAGTCTTGTTTTTCCATGCTGATGAAGCGTGTAATGTACGGCTGGTGTGCAGCACTGTGGTCTATTCAGGAGGGTCCTGGTGTATGCCTCCGGTTTGTACCAGTGGCTTGAATTGAATTAATGTAATGTTTTTTTCGTCTATTAGAAATGTATTTAAAATTGTTAAAATTTTCATCTTCTGAACCTTCTTGTACACACCTATCACAAGAAACTCTAAATTTGGTAGGTAGATTATATCAACTAATTTGCTCCCAAAATTCAGATAAAAACGTTCTATTTTAAATATTGCCATGGCCCCAAAAACGTATTTATACGTTTGTTGTGTTTTTTTCATGCTAGAGCATACAGAAGGCTTTCATGCAGCCTCTGGCTTGAAAAGGTCGCTTAAAGCAATGGTAGTTATTACAAAAGACGGCCAGCAGAAACAGATAGAAATACACTTTTTTTCCTGATGAAAGATGAGACTCTAATCTTTCTTTTGCTAGGTTCTATGTTTTTATAGCAATAGAACACAATATTCTGTGGGACTTTCAAAATCAGTCAAAATCCAATAAAGCAGCCGGGAGCGAAGGGGGTTGCTTCAGTAAAAATGGCTGTGAGTGAATGAATTAAATTAAACAGTGAATAAAATATTAATTACTGTAAATTCCCGTGAGTAACATGCACCATTTTTTTGCAAAAAAAAAAGAGCATTAGTCACAGGATTTTTCAGTAATTGCAATTATTCAATTGAAAACGCAAAAGCTGTTTGGTTGGACCTAAAATCAGACACTATTAGGTCAACATTAAATCACAATGTTATAGGTAGTACATGACTTTATGGAATGATACTGCAGATTTTGGACCATTTGCTGAACCTGTGTTGAGGTGACTGTTGGCTGTGGTATTCCAGTCAAAATCATATCATCAATAATTTGTGGATCAACTTCAGTTGTGCTTGCTATGTTTACCTCTTAATTATTGGCTTTGACATACACACACATGCAGCCAGTGGCAGACTGGCCATCGGGAATTTCGGGAGTTTCCCCGAATAGCTGACCCATTTTCAGGCCGGACGTTATTTGACTTGAGTTCAAGTGTGTAAAGAGGAAGTACCATGTCAGCTACCTAAATGTTGTTGACTTAACAGCGGGTGACAACTGACGTGTGTGAACTGTGAAGTTTTGCAACCCATGTTATCAATGTTTGGTCCCTTTTTGGCCATTTTAACTTTATGTTCTAATATTTCTTCAAATAAACACTGATTGTGATCTTGTAAGCACATTCAGTTGTAATTCAGATTTTTTTTTTTGAACAAATGTAATGTAAATACAATATACAAATTGAGGTAAGATGAATGGTAAGCTAAATAAGGGTTAAAACTTCATTGAAAAAAATTGTGAACTACAGTGGGCTGTTCTGAGCTATGAAGTGGCAGTAATCCTGTGACATTCTTGACAATATTAGAAATGCAAAATTTTGCAAACAGTTTGCTCTGGAAATGGATTTCTGGCGGCACTGCTATGGTCTTTTCTTTTCTTTTTTCACGTTTTTTTTTTTTTTTTTACATATTTGTTTGCATTTATGAAGATCTTTTGTTATGGGGGGCATTGAGGTATCAAAGTTATTTTTAATGAATGGACATTTTGAAATCATCATACTGTGTTTACTCACTCTACTGCAACAATCTTACTTTTTAAAGGGGGTGTACTCAAGTTGAGCACGGTGGAGAGCACCAGAACTGTTTTTTTTGTGTGTGTGTGTTGAGCTCATCCTTAGTTCCTGTGTAATACCAGGCTCATTTGTTTCCACCCCTCCCTCAAGTAGACATTAAACAGACAAGACAGAGCCTCTTACTGTGCATGTAAGCGTCCTGCTTACTATGCTGGCCACGTCTGGCTGAAGGAGTGACATTAAATTGGGATCAGGCAGATTAGAGTGTAATATAGAGGACTATTAGAGGATGCAAATGAGAGTCACAGGTTAGTCTGAAGATGGGCCTACCATGCAAGTGGGACTCTCTGCAAGACGACAGTGTGCTCCGAATTAATATGCAATACATATATGTTTTAGGTTAGATAAACCAAAATAGTTTATTTTCAGGAAAGCCCCAAAACGGCATGTTTGTTTAACTATTAACATTGCATCGTCAATAGACTGGTCAATAATTCATAAAAATAACTCCCACGCGTGTGGACTGACCCAAAGCATAGATTTTTGAAAAAATAATAACTTTGCCAATTTGTGACTTATGAGGTTTGGGCCCGACGCATCAATCTCAGAACGTTTTTATAATTAATTCCCCTAATTGTATAGGCAATTAATAATTAATTAGTTATAAATAAATTGATTAATGATTATTTTGTCGGGCAGCACGGTGGCTGACTGGTTAGCACGTCCGCCTCCTCCCAGTGCAGAGGACGTGAGATCGAGTCCAGGCTTCGGCCTTCCTGGGTGGAGTTTGCATGTTCTCCCCGTGCTTGCGTGGATTTTCACCGGGTACTCCGGTTTCCTCCCACATTCCAAAAGACATGCATGGCAGGTTAATTGAACACTCCAAATTGTCCATAGGTGTGATTGTGAGTATGGTTGTTTGTCTCTGTGTGCCCTGCGATTGGCTGGCAACCAGTTCAGGGTGTACCCCGCCTACTGCCCGAAGCCAGCTGGGATAGGCTCCAGCACCCCCCGTGACCCTTGTGAGGAAAAGCGGTCAAGAAAATGGATGGATGGATGGATTATTTTGTCAATAAATTCATAAATTAGATTTTTTTTAAACACATTAATTTCCATGCCTTCATTCGAAAAGAGGACAATACTTTAAATTGGCAGTGCACAAAATACACAAACAAATCAATTGATTCAGTTAATGGTTTGGTTCATAACATGGCGGAAAATTGGCAAAAATTTTGATCATCGTGTTCCAAAATTAAAGCAAGTGTTCTATTTAAATGCAAAGCAAAAAAATCATCATGATTTCATGGGACTACAGAAATCAAAGAATATTTATTGTTGAAGCTGAAGTTCTGAGGATTTGGACAATTTGAAATCAATCAATCAATTAAATTAATAATTGAGCAGTTGCTGATTGATCGAGTAATCATTCCACCTCTAACATGTTAAATGGACTGCTTTTTATATAGCACTTTATCTACACCATATCAACATCTCTCTCTCTCTCTCTCTCTCTCTCTCTCTCTCTGTAATTAAAAAAGTATTTGGGGAAAAAAACACATCATTACTACTCCTAAATGTATCTGTATTTGTCATTTTCCGATCCCAATATCCCAATTATATACAGTAATAACCGTGGCAAATCCAGGTTCAGAAAGTAAAAACCCTGCCACAGG
Organism: Vanacampus margaritifer; assembly: GCF_051991255.1. NCBI lineage: Eukaryota > Metazoa > Chordata > Actinopteri > Syngnathiformes > Syngnathidae > Vanacampus > Vanacampus margaritifer. The sequence continues at coordinate 16,637,231 of NC_135447.1, read as the reverse complement.
TTGGCTTTAGCCCCTCATGCTAGCTAGCTAGCGCCCTAGCAGGTAAACAAGCACCCGCGGAGCTAGCTAGAGAGCCAGCTAGCTAGCTAGCACCTGGGGCTAAAGCCAAACTGTGGTAGGGTTTTTACTTTCCAGACCTGAATTTGTCACCCCTGGTAATAACATATTGTGAATCAGTTTAACTATTTGGTGGCCCTCTCTCTTTGTTTGTTTGTTTGTTTGTTTCTCTCTTTCTTTCTTTCTTTGCTCCTTTCTTTATTTGTTTCTTTCTTTCTTTCTTTCTTTCTTTCTTTCTTTCTTTCTTTCTTTCTTTCTTTCTTTCTTTCTTTCTTTCATTCTTTCATTCTTTCATTCTTTCTTTCTTTCTCCATAGACATCCGTTATTCCCCCTGCTGGCGTTGTTGTTTGAGAAATGTGAGCAGGCTACACAGGGATCTGAGTGCATCACATCCGCCAGCTTTGATGTCGACATTGAAAACTTTGTTCACCAGCAGGAGCGGGATCATAAGCCTTTCTTCAGTGAAGATCCAGAGCTAGACAACTTGGTGAGTTCACTGGTTTCACAAATAACTCATCGTGATTGCCGCCTATGTTGACCGTATATATATTGCTACAGCGACCGTAGCAATATATGCAAATACATGTTTTTGTTTGAAGACCCTCGATTAAAATAGTGACTAGGACTGTGTGGAGTTTGCATATTCTCCTTTTGTTTGCATCCACCCACAGTCACAACTTAAATATTCAATCTATTTTCTGAGTTAGAACTACATATAAAACATATCAGCATACCACAAACTTGGGATAGGATACAGCAAGCCTGCAACCCTAGTGAGGATAAGCAGTTGGGAGCATTAGTGAATGAATGTTGGATGGTGTCTTCATTAAAGACCACCAAACAAGTACCTCAGGTGAAATAATTTTAGCAAGTGTTAAAGAATTACGATATCGCAATAGTGTGTACATTTTTGTAAATATTTTATTGTAGCTGTTCATGGGACGACACTGAAGAAATTACCATCCATCCATTTTCTTTGCTCTTCCATGACCGGGTCTCGGGGCATCTTTTTGCAGGGAAGCCCAGATTTCCCTCCCCTCAGCCACTTTGTCTAGGAGAATTCCGATACGTTCGGTATATTTTTTCATATTTCTGAAGCACCCCCTAGAGGACTCGCCAAAGGACACGGTTGAATGCCTTCTCCAAGTCCACATAGCACATGTAGACTGGTTGGGAAAACTCCCATGTACCCATGAGGACCCCACAAGGGCATAGAGTAGGGGTGGGACCATACAGGTAACTCATGATTTGATACTGTGATGATATATGGCCCACATTAACGACAATATCACGATTAAGGATGTTTGATAACACTTTTTTTTAAGACCGATACCATACTCAAATCTTAAGTACTCACCGATACTAAGTACCGATACTATTTGTACTTATGATACATAAAAATCCTCAATCAAAATAGGTGGCGGTACAACTTCTTTTTAAAGAATACAGTGAAGTGCAAAGAGTTCAATTCGGTACCATAGTGCTTCAAGTAATTTTGTAATATCTACTATGTTAAGAATTCCTCAAGCTGTTTAGTGTGTGATGTTTAATTATATCTTGTTTTGACATCCATGCTTTTAATTTGGAAGGCTGCTCTTTATTTCCCTTTCCTGTTTCACATTCTCTGTTAGCCATTCATCTCATAGCAGTGCAGTAGTCAATGATGATTTATACTATATAATATATAAATAATACAAATAATATGCACGTCAGAGCTAATTAAATTGTTGAGTACAACTGAAGACTTATGTGCTCTCTTAATGGAGCCCCCTGTGGCGGTCAATAAATGCAAAATAGCCATTTCAGCCTTTAGTTCCTGACCGAAAAACAGCCACAAGAGCGGGGGCGAATATGTACCAATACCTGGTATCGGTACTCGCGCATCCCTAATCACGATACATGATTATCTATGATATTTAATATATATTCAGAATTTTCATCAACAATATGTGACTGAAAAAGAAAAACATACCTAAAAAAGGGAAAATATCTAATTATGCATTTATTCATTGCCAAAACTTGGTACAATGTACAAAGAAACATGTCATGAATATTAATTTCAAGTTTCATATAAACCAGGATAGTGCAATTCTCTCTGATACTGAAAATTCGATAGCAACTTAATTTTGCATAGTACCTTACTGCCTCCTCCGCTTGTGAATGGAAACAAATGGAAAAGAACTACATTCGTGCTCGACTCGTGCTCGTTCACTTCGAGCGTTTGTAGCATGTAGCCGCTGAGCTTCGGATTCAGACATTCATCATTGTAGCTCCACCAATCTCACTGCATACTTTGAAAATGGCTGAGAGCCGCAAGAGGACATGCATCCATGAAGTGAGGCCGACTGCAGAGACTGATGAAGATGAGCTCGCACGTTACCGACGGCACTTGCTTGAAAAAAATCTAGGAAAGTTTCTAGTTAAATTCCTTGTAAAATTTACTTAAATTTTCTGAGTGCATCAACCTTTACTAGGCTTTTTCAAGTAAATATCACTCCATTTTTACAGTGTGTAGACGTTTACCCCAGACGAGAAGGCGAGCTGTTAGTACGACAGCGTATTAGGGCCACACACACACACATATATATATATACATATATATATATATATATTTATTTATTTTTTCCAAGAGGGGGGGTAATATTCAGAGAAAAACTTTCCCACTTTGTAAAGTGGCAAATTTGCGAGAGAGAAAATTCTCAAATTGGTGAGTTTATAAAGTGGCAAATTTGCGACTATAAAGTGGCAAGTTTGCGAGAAACAAATTCAGAAACTTGGAAGAAATAATCATAGAACTCGGATGTTTGTGCCAATACTTTTCGGTCTGGGTTTCAAATAAGGAGATTGCTTTAACAGAGATTAACCGTATGACGTTTGAAGCATTGGGTACGGCCAACGACAAAGACGCCCCGCATTGCAAAGGTCCACACCCTGAAGATCAAGCATTAAGTTTATTTGTTAAAGTGTATATTTTCTTGTACATTTATGTTTCCAGAATTATTTACACATTTAGACATTTTGGTAATGTTTTTGTACAAGTATCTAAGTTGATAAGTCGAATCTGCTGCTCTCCGTCATTCACTTGCATTTACCTAAAGTATGCTAGCTTCTGATTGGTTAGTGTTAGTCAGCTGATCAGGAAGTGTTGTCACAATAGCTGCCGTGTATGACGAGTAAAGTTTAAATTAAGAATGAATCCGTCTCCCGCCTGCCTTTTCATTTTATAAACAGTGTCCCATTAACCACCAACGAATCCTCACATTAGACGATAGCTACGCTACGTGTATCTGTCATAATAGTCTGAGGGTTTTTTTTCTTGCAAATTTATAAACTTTATAAACTCGCAAATTTAGGGGAGTTTTTTTCGCAAATTTGCGACTATAAAGTGGCAAATTTGCAAGTTTTTTCTCGTAATAATAAAAATTATATATATATATATATATATATATATATATATATATATATATATATATATATATATATATATATATACACAGACGCTCCCCACCTTACGAACGAGTTACGTTCCGGACGATCGTTCGTAAGGTGAATTTGTTTGTAAGTTGCTTCAGTGCTATATTTTGTATTATAATTTATGTTTAAAGCCTATATAAGTATATTGAAGGTTTATATAAGTATGTTTAAGGCTTGTACAAGTAACCTGCATTGGTTTGTACTGAAAAAAACTTTTAATAAAATGGAGAGAAATGTACAGTACTGTACTGTACTACGTATGTTAGAGAGAGAGAGCGAGAGACACACACAGTATGTACATGTACGTAATAAGATAAATAAAATGAAGTTTAACTTACTTTTGGAAGATGTACTCGATGCTTAAGGAGATGATGGAGGAGGAGGAAGAGGAGGATTTTATATCATGAGAGATTCTTCGTCGTCGCTGGAATCGGCTTCAAAAGTTATTTCCTCCATGGGGACCGGCGTTTCTTCCTCCTCCTCCTCGACACGTTGCTGAGCCTCCAATGAGCTCTCACAGCGCCAAGCGTCGGTATTAGCGGCGGAAAGAAGCACTACGCGCAATACAAAATCTAACTTACAGCATCTCTTTCCGAACATTTTTCGACATACTGTACGCGCAGAAATGTTCGTATGTACCGTTGTTCGTAACTCGAATGTTCGTAAGTAGGGGAGCGTCTGTATATATATATATATAAACATTTTATGAAACCATCCTTTTCTTTCAGTGAATAATTTTGAAATAATCTCTAATCTTTCTTTTGGTAGGTCCCATGTTTTTATAACAATAGAACAGAATATTCTGTGGACCGTGCAAAATCAGTCAAAATCCAGTAAACCAATCAGGAGCGTGAAAATGGCTGGGAGTGAAGGAGTTAAGCTTCTACAAATTTCTCAGTGATGACAATTTTCAAAATTGTAATGATAATTTGACTCTTGTGGTTGAATTGTTGTGAATTCCAAGGTTTTTATCTACCTTGAAACAAAGACAGATACAAAACTTAACACTTTTTTGTTTGGGACAGCAGGCCGATGAGGGCTGAACAGTCAATTAAGCCTGCATCTGTGTGTTTTATGAGGCACAGGGTACAGGCATCCCTCCCAGGGGCCATTCACTTTTTCTCCCGGTGGTAATGTCACATTGGGACTGAATGGTTGCGATGGAAACAGAAGTTACTGGTCCTGTTATTAAGCTCACTGCGTCTAATTAGATGACTTTTCTCCTCAGTTAAGCACGTTTCTGTCCATTATGTTGACCTTAAGTGTCGATTTTGAAGGAGTTTATTGTAGTGTGTCTGACAGAATGAAGAACACCAATGTCATTGATGCTTAGACAACTGCTGATGAGAAGAAAAAACATTATGTGGTGATTGAGAACAGAAGCATCGGATATCCAATAGTGGTTAAAAACACACTCATTTATATCTCAAAAGGATGCATCTTTCCTGAAGAAAAAAAATGTTCATAGGTGTGAATGTTTTATTGTTATGTGTACCCTGTGTAGGGGTGTCAGGCGACCTTTTTTTTTTAGGGTGGTCATTAATCGCGAGTTAAAAAAATTTGCGGCGTTAAAGGAACTTTAAATTAACTCAAAATTAATGCACTCATTTTGACACCCTGTGATTGATTAGGGACCAGTTTAGGAGCAACGGAAATGGATCGATGGATGACTTAACATTTTTGTTGTTTTCAATTCAGATATAATATTTGTAATATTTTGTTTTACTTTGTTAGTGTTGATTGGACAAAGATCAGATTTAGATTTTAATTTTAACACTGGCCCTGGACTTGCTTCATCAAAATTGCATTGTGTGCTTTTTGAATACAAAACAGATTCCTTTTACTGATGATATTCATTTAACACTATTTTGTAGCCATTTATTTGCCATTTAACTCGAAATGTTACACTCTGGTCGAGCTGCTAGCATTTTTTTCAATGCATTGCTCATTGCCATAGATATCAAATTTAAACACATAAAATACTCCAACTATTTAAAACTAAAGCTAATTACAACTTTTCCATGCTCCTCCCATTTGTTATGTGTTATGACTGCTGTGTGTAAAATACATTGACAGCGGTATCCTTATTTTCATATCTTGAGATATTTTCACATCTTGAGATTCAGGCCAAGACATTGTTTCTATAAGTAGCGTACACAATTTTGAACATTGCATTAATGTGCTGCAATACTGGATATAAAACCCTAAAGTGGGCATTCTAGGAGTGTGTCAAGTTTACCAAAATTGTAGTTGGATTGTGAATCATGTGCTTTTGTTAACTTCAGATAGTTAAAGCTATTCAAGTGTTGCGGATCCACTTACTGGAGCTCGAGAAGGTCAATGAACTCTGTAAGGATTTCTGCAACCGATACATCACCTGCCTCAAAACCAAGATGCACAGTGACAACCTTCTCCGTAACGACCTGGGGGGACCCTATTCTCCTACGCACACCAGTCTCAGCATGCAGCAGGTCAGTTTTACAGTTTCGTCAACTTCTCCATAGATACACCATGTCACTATCTACATTACCACTGCTAGTTTGAGTTATTTTTGTCTTCATAGTATTGTGTTTCTGTATGATCCCCAGGAACTAAATCAGACCTCCTCTCCATCCATGACCTCTGTGTCCAACCCTGTCAACCCTCCAGGGATTGTGGCACCCAGTGGGGGTTTGCAACAGGGCAATGTTTCGATGACAAACATAAACTCTCAAGTGGTATCAGGTAAGAATTTGCACATACACTTTTACCACATTCTACGGACGTATTATTAGGCACAATATCAACGGGTCTATTTTAAAATATCTTCATACATAAGGTGCACCAGGTTAGGTAAATTATCTTGGTGAAGCACTGTGTTAAGTAAAAACTTCTAACTCATTCAAACCCCAAAACGTATAAATATGTTTTTAATACTTTGTCCTTCACTCCCAAAAACGTTTTTATACGGATTTTTTTATTTTATTTTTATGCTAGAGCATACAGAAGGTTTTGATACAGCTTCTGACATGAAGAGGTCATTTAAAGCAATGATAGTTATTACAAAAAACGGCCAGCAGGTGGCAGCAGAGTATAAGAGATCAGCCAGGGCCATGTTGCAACAAGCTCTTTTTGCCAGTGTTTTTTACACGTTTGTGTATAATGATGTAACTTAGCTATACAGTGGTACCTCGGAGTTTGAACACAATTCGCTCCTGTAAAGTGTTCAAAAGTGTCCGAATTGTTCAACCTCCAAAACATTTTTTCTTATAGGAAATAATGTAAATGCAATCAATCCGTTCCCAATTATTACGAATACCCTACAAATAGCATTAACTTGCCCCATATATTTGGATAAATTTACATAGCACTGCCGTGCATCCATCCATGACAAGTATTATCATAGACGTACACATACAGTAGACGGCAACTCTGTCGTGAGTACGTTGACGCCGCAGCCATATTGGATGAGGCAAAGTGAATCTATTTGTAAAGATGACTCGTTCACTGTCTCCTTGGAGATGTTTCATCAAGCCACAACTCATTGGATTAATAAGGAACCATTACCTTTGATTATATTATCCCAGTCTAACTCCATCCATCCATCCATTTTTTCAACCGTTTATTCCTCACAAGGGTTGCGGGGGTGCGGGAGCCTATCCCAGATGGCTTCTGGCAGTAGGCGGGGTACCCCCTGAACTGGTTGCCAGCCAATCCAGGACACACAGAGACAAACAACCATCCACACTCAAAATCACACCTAAGGACAATTTAGAGTGTTCAATCAACCTGCTGCCCATGTTTTTGGAATGTGGGAGGAAACTGGAGTACCCGTTGAAAACCCACACAGGCACGGAGAGAACTCCACCTAGGAAGACTCGATCTCACGTCCTCTGGACTGGGAGGCGGACGTGCTAACCAGTCAGCTACCGTGCCGCCCCCATCCTAACTCAATCTTACTAATTATTTGCCGATTTAATGGCAATACAATTGCCACATCCAATATGGCGTATGAATGACAAAGGAAAGCAAAATCCAACCTAATTTTAGATGCCCAAACGATATGTGGCTCCTGTAGTTTATTTTTTCCAAGTGGCTCTTTAGTTGCCGACACTAATGCATTATGTCCCTCCTCACTTGCCGTACGCTGGTCGTATGTACATGTTATACCGACAAGTCTTGCCACATTACACAATAACAAAAAAAATAAACTTGCAGATTCACGTTGAAAAATGTACATGGATCTCGCACGCCAACATTGACGTATTCGTTGCGTATAAACCAGCATACCTAACAGTATTTACAGCAAGGCTGTGATGACTGTTGCAGATAAGACTGACCATCAAGCAAACAAAATCACAACACTATTTCTTCATATTTTTAACGTCTTAGTGATAAATAACTCAACATTAGTATTTTAAAACACAAAGTGAGCTACTATGAAAAATATAATAGTAAAGTTTATTTTTAGAGATCCATGCCTCAAATGGGGGGGGGGGGGGGGTGCACAATCATGGTGATGACGGGCGTGGTTAGAACGACTACATTTTCCATGATTCTCTGACACGGAAAAAGTGTTTTGTTTCGCCGAAAATAGACGCTTGCTAGCAATTAGATACAGCCGAGAATGCGAACATAATAGTGAGGAATATGAATTAAAGATGACGAACTAAAAACATCGACACCATAAGGCGCAACGTATTGTAAGGTGCATTGTCGATTTTTGACTAAATTAAAAGATTTTAAGTGTGCCTTATGGTCCCAACAATACGGTAATTAATGCATTTCGAACTTTTGATACACAGTTGCATGTCTCCATAAAATAATGTTAGTTTATAATAACTTGCCATCTATGGTAAATGGACTGAATTTATATACCGCTTTCTACACCATATGGTGCTGAAGGCGCTTTACAATGCATCACATTCACCTATTCACACATATTAATACACCAGTGGTCGGCTGCCGCCCTGTAGGACGCTGCCAGGTCCCACTGGGAGCAAGTTAGTGTTCAGTGGCTTGCTCAAGTACACTTCGGCATGGTCACCAGGGTTGAGGATCGATCCCGCAACCTTTGCGTTGTGAGACAGCCACTGTACCACTGAACCAAGCGAATGTGATAAAGCGTCTCTAAGGAGTTTTTCCCCCCATATAACTCATCATATTTACTCATTGCTCATTCACTCCCAGCCATTTTGACTAAAGTAACCACCTTCGCTGTTTTACTGGATTTTGACAGATTTTGCAAGGTCCACAGAATATTCTGTTCTATTGCTATAAAAACGTGGAACCTACCAAAAGAAAGACTATAGTCTCATCTTTTATCAGAAAAAAAGATATTTGCATCTATTTCTGTTTTGCAGCAATTAGTTTCATCATTATTCACATTCCATTATTCGCAACAGGGGCTAAAGCCAAACTGTGGCAGGGTTTTTACTTTTTGGACCTGGATTTGCCACATCTGTTCACTAGCGATTTTCAAACTATTTTTTTTCATCTGTCGGAGGATTCTCTTCTCTTCTCCTCTCGGAGAACCTTCAGTGCAGTTGCAGGGCGGTAGCCAATATTTAGTGTCCTGTCTCAACTTAGCATAAACACGCTAATTCTAGCAAATATGCATACAGTATAATTGGCTTATTCACTCCCAGACATTTGCACTGAAGCAACCCCCTTCGCTCCCGGCTGTTTTACTTGATTTTGACTGATTTTGCAAGATCCACAGAATATTCTGTTCTATTGCTTTAAAAACATGGAACCTACCAAAAGGTGTATGTGTTTCCATTTTGCAGCAATTAGCATTAGAATATAGCTAAGTTTCGTCATTATTCACAAACCTGTGCAAAGCATTGGACAAAGGAGCTTGTTGCAACATGGCCCTGGCTGATCTCTTATACTTTGCTGCCACCTACTGGCCGTTTTTTGTAATAACTACCATTGTTTTAAACCACCCCCTTCATGTCAAAAGTTGCATCAAAGCCTTCTGTATGCTCTTGCATTAAAAAAAACTAGAACTGTCAGATAGATAAATTTTTTAATCAGATTAATCACATCTTAGAATTTTGATTAATCACGATTAATCGCTTAATTAAAAGTCATTTTTATCAAAAAAATTTGCCCACCAAATTTAAACAGCACCTGTGTTGTGTTGATTCTTTCGACATTTAATGTTATGAGGATGTCTTTAACATTTTTTGATCCACTGCACACGCTCATCCTCCTCATTTTCTAATCAGTTAATTACTTGCATAATTTAAAATAGAAAATAAAATGACCCCAATAGTTTGACATGAACAAATATTCTGAATGTCATAGGGAAACATTTATGAAATGCTTTACTTTAATTCATGTAGTTATGTTTATTGCTCAAACACAACCTGTGCTACATTTAACGTAACCATCCGCTGTCAGCTAAAGGATCATTTGCACTCAAAATTAATAGTGTGATTAATCTGTGTTAATACATGATTAATGCAATATTTTTGTGATTAACTAATTAGTTAACACTTAAACTTTGACAGCCCTTAAAAAAACATGAACAATTTATCAATACGCTTTTGGGGGTGAAGGACAAAGTATTAGTTAAAAAAACGTATTTACACGTTTTTTGGGTTTGAATTAGTTAAATTGCCGATCATTTCAGAATGTTACTTTTACACTTTATCAGTACTTTTCCATGTGATTGTCCAAGTTTATTTTACAAAATTTAGATATTTTTAGATTTAGATAAACGGCAATTAAAGATAGATACGAATAATAACTAGGTGGCATAAATTAATCGTTTATACTGTAGGTTCAATCACATCAAATGGTCCGTGTTCACACATTGTTAGGTTTCCGTACACGAGGTTTAGTAGCAGTAGTAATTATCCTTCACAGGGTGCATGGCTGACAGACCCTTATAATGTCAAGCGTGTCGAGTGAAATGTTAATCCTGCCCCCTGGAAATCTCTTTTAACCTCAAATAAATCAATGTGTCAGCTTTTGATCGCGAGACATTGAAGAGCTAGAGCAGACTGTGGTTTTTATCTAGGCTAATTAGCCCAGCAGCAAAATCTCTCTCTTTTTTCCCACAACTTAATTCAGCAGTTATTGCTCTTGGTTGTCAGGCTTTTATTTACTTTTGTATACTGCTGTATACTAAAATCAATTAGTTGTGTCAGTCTGCTTACTCTAATGACAGTCATTTCTCATTTCAGGTGGAACCCTGTATCAACCAGTTGCCATGGTGACCTCACAAGGACAAGTGTTAACGCAGGCACTGCCACCGGGAACCCTTCACATCCAGAACTCACAGGTAAAGCATTACAAATGTTGGTTCTTATGCGCAACACATTTATCCCCTGATTCGCACTTTCTCAATGCAATGCTGGTATACAGATGAAAACAAAACATTTGATGAATGATAGGAAATGCAAGTCGAACAGAGAGACTTTCTAAGATACAGTCGAACCCTGCATTCACGCACCACTCATATCCGCAGATTTTTTTATTTTATTTTTCTCGATATTTGAAATTATTGTCGTTGAGGTTACATTTTTCTCAAAGTCCTAAATCTAATGCAAATTTGCATTTAAGGATTAAGTAAGGATTGAAACTTCTTGATGAAATGTCAAACTACTGATTAATTAAATAACAATTATATTTTAAATGTGATAAAAAGGGGCAATTTTATATTATAATTTAATAATAGCATATATTATTGTTAGCCTACAAACAACTGTGTGCATGTGTGCCTGGAATGCAACAGTGCAACTTTCTTCAGGTTCCTTGAGAGAAACGTTGGCTTACTACTCATTTCTGCTCCAGAAAGGAACACTAGGGAAAAAAAAGTTTAATTGAACTAAACTAAATAAAATGCTGTAAATTGTTACAGCTATTTTTTTCTTTTATTTTTATTTTTTATTGTATTTTTTGTTTTCAATATTTGGTTGAAAGCATCATTTTCAATTGAATAGAAATCAAATACATTTATTTTTCCCAAGCTAAATAAAAAAGTTACATCCAAGTAACTTTTTACTTTGGAATAAACTAATTAAAGTCAATTTTATTACTTTACCCCAAATCGAATTTCTGATTCAGTATGAACAAAATTTGTGGGGTTCAACCTGAGGTGCTTGATTCGAGGTAAAGTAATAAATTTGACTTACATTAGTTTATTCCAAAGTAAAAAAGTTACTTGGATGTAACTTTTATTTATTCATTTATTTATTTTATTTTTGTTTTTATATTTGTTTTTGTTTTTTTTATTTAGTCCAACTAATCACTTTTTTCAGTGAACTCTCACAATTTGCAATGTACCGGTAGCTGGATGCACTAAAAAGATTGTTATCGTGTTGTCACGTGGAGGAATGTATTAATGTTGTGCTGGCATACTTCATCGATTCATGATTATTGCTAAGTGAGCTCAACCTGCACAACACACTCTGGTTTAGAGCCTCTTTTTTTCTTTTTGCTTAATAGTGAGTTGTACGTGCAGTTTCGAACAGGGAAAACCTATATCATTGATTCTAAGATATTAATATCTTTAATGTTCATATCCACCCGTACTGCCGATACGATACATTATTCCGCTATAGCTTAGATTCACATGTTGATTTATATATTTTAGTGATAATAATAAATGACGTTTTTGTACTGCTTTATAGAACATTTAAAGATGCTTTACAGGTTGAAGCAAGAAGTGTTATTACTCAAATTCAGTTACCATGGTGACACTTGAAGAGGTGTTTCTGCCATTGTCAAAGAAAAAAACGATAACCGGGTGCCCCCTTGTGTTTCCGTGGCAACGTTAACTAAGCTTCAGCATCCACTTTGATTTCACCTTTCTCTTACTAGATTTGTCAATTTTCCCCGACTGTTCTCCACAGTTGAATGTGGATCTGTCAGCCCTATTGGACAGCGAAGACAAGAAGTCAAGGAATAAGAGGGGGGTCCTTCCCAAACAAGCCACTAACATCATGCGCTCGTGGCTCTTTCAGCATCTTATGGTAAGGCAGAAATTGTCAATTGCACGTACTATATTGTGTGTTAGGGTGGCAAAACAAAGTGTCTGATGCCAATTGCTGTGTTCTGTTCTCCGTTAGCACCCATACCCAACAGAGGATGAGAAAAGGCAAATTGCAGGACAAACAAGCTTGACGCTTTTGCAAGTGAATAACTGGTAAGATGTTAAAGACGGTGTGGAAATATAAGACTTACCAAATGCTGCCATCTTCTGGATCTGTAGTGTACTATTCCAGTCAGGATGGTGTTGGTTAGTTTCTATGCCTCTCAGTCAAGACTAGTGTCACAATCAGTTTGGATTTTTCATTATAGTTCATTTTTATTTATTTTTTGCTTCTGTTTTTTTTTTTGTAGAACAAATTTGTTAGCTTTTATTAGTTAAATATGAAAATGATAAAAAACAATAATGAAAAACAAAAATGAAAAACACGATTCAAAAAATAAAAACATAGAAATAAATATAAAAATGAATGTGGAAATAAATAAAAAATTAAATATCAATCAAGACCCTCTGCTATCATATATTTATTTCATGCTGCAGACATGTCATGAAATGTGCAAGGAAATGGTATGAGCGAGCATTCCTAAGTGTGTCTTGGGTAGTGATTTATATTTAATTATAGTTATATCTTTTTGTATTATTTTCACATTTATTTTTATATTTACTTTGTTTGTTTTTTTTATCTTGGTTTTAATCTTGTATTTTACTTTTATTTTTTCTTTACTTTTGAATTATATATATTTTTAAATCCATTTTCTTTATTTGTTTGTTTATTTATTTATTTATTTTGGTAGTTTTTTTTCCTTCACAAAAGAGGCAGCTTGATTTGATGGACACAAGCTTTCACTTACTATGCTTGTTTTACACAGATGCCACCAGGTGGCAGACTGAACAACAAGCTGGTTAAGTGAAAATCATGATACTGCACATACATGACAAACTAACTTACCATGCAAAATTAAATCCAACAGTTAATTAAAACATTTTTTTAAATGACGTGAGTGAATGCACATCAATACTACTTCTTTGGGAAAGAATTAACAACACAACAACAACACCTCAAGGTATGCCGGGTTTGCATAACAGTTTGCGATTCTAAATTTGCATTTTGTGTCTCATTAAACCACAATGAATATCAAAACAGAGAGCCAGTCCGAGTTCTAATTGTCACACCCGAGTCACAGGAAAGCGTGTATAGTCTGAAAATTTAAGTGTTCACTACTCACTATAACTAATGTGATTTGTTTTCACAATACAGTCCTGAGTAGCACTAAGCTTGCCTCGACTTCCTACTACCAACACGTAGTTGACACGTTAATGCACACACGTCCAACCCATGAATTGAGAATTTGGAGATTGTCGCGGTGGTTCAGTTATCGCAAAAAGTTAAAAGTCTGTGAGTTTCAGTTTTGCTGTTCAATATGCAGAGGAAGGCATTTTACAAATTGTTGCTGGTCTGTCTTTCGTTGACGTCCTGGGCCCCCTTCCGTCATCCTAAATTGGCCTCATCAAAATATGTTGACAATATGTTTTGATTAGGTGCAAAATGAAAAGTTTGATTCACAATCTATGATGCAAAACTGCTTATTTCTTGGGGTGCTCAGTTGGGATCAGTATATCCGCAGAGGTCTTAAAAAGTCAGACACTGTCCTTCTCTGCTTTAAAATGACTAAAAGGCTTTTCATTTCTATTTGATTGTGTTACTTCAAGTGCAGTTAAACTAAACTGTTCTATTGTTTAAAGTCTACAATCAAATAAAAAAAATCTATAATTCAAGGTGCAGGCCTATGGTGTTGGTGTTCAGCCAGAAAATTGTTATCAGTGCATGCCTATGGAGGACCAAAACTGCCAAAATGAAAAGTAAATAAATGAATAAATGAGTAAAAGCAAAAATTTAAAACGGATATGAAAAACATAATTCAAAAATGAAATACAAAATATATATATATATATATATATGTATATAGTTGTTTTTATTTCCATTTCTATTTATTTTGGGGGATTTAATTTTTGAATTATATTTTTATATCCGTTTTTATTTTCACTTTTAGTCATTTATTTATTTTTAATTTTGGCAGTTTTGGTCCTCGATACACGCCTGCTTCTTTCGAGCCTTGCAAGAGTTCAGGCCGTCGTGTCGATATTGCATGTTCTTCGAATGCTTGAGTGTTTTTTCTGCCACATTTCATTGTTGGGTTAATTGGAGACCATGGGTGTGAATGGGATTATTATATATGTGTGCTACGACCAATTCAGGCTGTAAACCATTGTGCCTGACTGCATCAACTTCATTTTCCCTCCCCGTTTTTTAGGTTCATCAATGCTCGCCGGCGTATCCTGCAGCCTATGCTGGATGCCAGTAACCCGGACCCAGCTCCGAAAGCAAAGAAGATGAAGTCCCAGCATCGTCCCACACAGCGTTTCTGGCCCGACTCCATTGTGGCTGGAGTTTTGCAAACACACAGATCTCAAACAGGAAACCATTCAGACGGTAATACCAAATACTTTCTATGTGATGTAAATACTGTATACATAAACACAAATACTATTTTCCCATGCAAATGACTGTATCTGTGATTAGAAGACATGTAGTTAAGCCCCAATATTATTTGTACCTTGGCTAGATTTTGGTTAGGTAAATGATGAATTGGTGTCGCCAGGCTGAAAACAAAAAACATTTTTATAACTTGACATTTTGAAAATTATTCATATGCCTTCCTTTATAGGCCAATTTTGAGGAACTAAAATCGTCAGCAACACTCTAAACAATCCTGAAAACCTGTAGAATAATTATAAACACATAAAATAATTCAAATCCACTATACAGTATATTTGGAAAATGTTGTATGCCTTCATTGAGAAAGGGCTTCAATAATTTTAGCTATGGAAGTTTTTATCAAAAGTTTAAAAATAGAGTGGACATAATAATCAATGATGGTTCTCTCGATGGTTTTTACTTAATTGCATGTTGAAGAATTTTTTTTTTTTTTAACAATTTAAACTTATGTGTAAAACACATTTTCCTGCCATGTAAAATTCATAAAAAACATACTTTGAGAAAATAACAATGAGATTATTTATTAAATTATTTTCCTTTACATTCATCAAATAAAAATCCACATGAATTCCAAATCTGGCCACGGTCTTAGCTATACTGTGCAGGAAAAAAAAAAAAAGAATTTCAGCCCTGTATGTTTCCAATTTTCACCACTAGATGCCACCATTGATAGAAGTAAGAAGCTAAACGTTTTGGGGAAAGGATACCTGAGAAACAGTAAAACAATATATCAAAATAAAAATTAAAAAATAATAATAATAATAATAATAATAATACACACTTGAAGTAACACATTTGTTCAAATTACCTTTAATACTATTAGTATGTGTTATTGTTAGGGATGTCAAAATGAGTGTGTTAATTTTGAGTTAATTTAAAGTTCCCATAATGCCCTTACTTTGAAAGCCTGTACTGGGAGCATTCCAATCGCAACACAGCAGACACATCCACATCACAATTTAGCAGTAATAAATTAAATAATAATGCATATATTTGTGGAGACGAGGGTCAAAATTAATAATGGGCTGAATTTCACAAGTTACTTCATGTTAAAGATTAGATAGATCTTAATATGAAAAGAAGAATGCACTGAGCTGTCACCGTCTTACATATGCAATTATTCCATCTAGTGGCAGAATGATGACCTCAACACAAATCAATATCACATTCTTTTTTAAAGTACAATACATCTTTGTCATTTTAACTAAATGTTATGATTTTTTATGAAATAACTGTATCAATGACTAAAATATGCAGCTATATTGTATTAGTTTAAGATTTGTTTGCACTTTTATGTCAACTACAGTATAACAACTTTTTGTACATTTAGAACATATATAAATATTGAAGTAAAGCGATGAATTACGATTAAAAATTTGAATCGCCTGACACCCCTAACAGACAAATTTGCCACTTTATAATAATTAATGATACTCGTCTTTGTGAAGGCACCAATGATGTCAGTGGTTTCTCATGAGATTAAGGAAACAGAAAAATATCATATCCAAGACTTTTTTCATTAATTTGAATTTTTGAATGATCACTTGCAAAACATTCCTAGAAAATCACAATGTCCTATCACTGGTAAGCTATTTTTGGAACAGCCCCCAGGCTAGTGACCCCTGACTTACTGTACATGGGTTGTGATATGATTCAAGGACAGTTCATTTTAAAATGTAATGATTTAACTTTCAGATTAAAATTGGATAATAATGCTGCTTTTTCCCGACTGTCAGACCCGCTTAGCCTGGACAGCCTCCAGTCGCTGTCATCGGACTCTGCCACTCTGGCCATGCAGCAAGCCATGTTGGGAGCTGATGACTCCATGGATGGCACAGAGGAAGAGGATGGAAATGAGGAAGAGGAGGAAGAGGAGGAGGAAGAAGAAGAAGAAGGAATGGAGGAGGAGGAAGAGGAGGAGGATGGAGAGAATGAAAACAATAGGGGGAGGCCGATGGCCAGCGGAGGAGCGGGAAGAAGAGATGCGAGCATGGAACACAGAGAGGAGCTGGAGTAGTAGGAGAAGAGGGACATACTGGACAAGACGTTGACCCCACCTGGCCCCATTAACATTCTGATTCCAACACAAAATGATGGCACTGTTGCCATATGCATTTGAGGGCATGCAAATCAATCAGGGCTTCTTCTTTTGAGAAACTATGGAATAAAATATGACATAATCACCCTTATAATTACGGAAAATGATATTAAGACAAAGGTTGTTACAGTTTACTTAACTGTAGTGGGCTTTTTAAAATACAGTTACTAAATAAAATGCTCAACATAGCCAAATGTGAAAAAACTTTATGCTTCAGCGAGCCTGATAGTTTGGACTACTTAAAATTTCCTCTTGAGTTAACAAAGTACAGAAGCGTATATTAGTATTAGTGCCATTTTTAGAGCATGGGGGCAATATACAGAGAGAAAAAAACTCGCAAATTTGTCACTTTAAAAAGTGTAAAAATAATTGCGAGAAAAAAACTACGAAAAATACACATAGCGTACTACTCGACTGTTTGTGCCAATACTTTTTCGGTCGGGTTTCCAAATAAGGAGATAGTAATTGCTTTAGCATAGATTAACCATATCATGTTAAGCATTCACTCTTTGAACCGTTGTGTATGGCCACTGGCCAGCGACAAAGACGCCCCGCTTTGCGAAGGTCCACACCCGGACGAGCAAGCATTTAAGTTAATTTGTTAAAATGTATATTTACTTGTACATGTTATGTTTCCAGAATTATTATTTACACATTCATACATATTTTTTTTATTTTTATGTACAAGTAGCTAAATTGATGTGTCAAATCTGCTGCTCTCCGTCATTCACTTGCATGTGCTTGTTAGTATTTAGTCAGCTGATAGGGGATCAGGAAGTGAAGTGTTTTTTTCTCGCAAATTTGCCACTTTATAGACTCGCAAATCTACGATTTTTTTTCTCGTATATTTGCCACTTTATAAAGTCGCAAATTTGCCACTTTATAAAGTAGCAAATTTACAGGTTTCACTTTATAAAATGACAAATTTGCGAGTTTTTTTTCTTGGAATATTGCACCCACACTCTAAAAAAATATTTATATTTATACGTGGCCCTGATACGCCGTTGTAGAAACATTCATGCAACACAGAGTTTTCTCAATGTAAGTAGTCCAACTATTTTGCTTGACAAAAATGGTACCAACAGTAGATACTCAACTTTTCAAAAGAGAGGGTATTAAAAAAGTCAAGTGAAATGAGGGGATGATGTCTAAATATCTGCACAATACTTGTTCATACCTGTTAAAATATTATGGGTTCTCAGGTCAAACAAACACTGAGCATTTTTCTTCCACTTAAATCATATTTGAGCTGCCGAAAGCCTTTTAAGCATGATCTTTGACCTTGATCTTTCTGTTCCCCAGAAGCAAACCTAATGTAGTAGGCAAGTGTCTTGATGGTTGAAGATTTGCATTTTTATTTTTGTTTTTTTGCTTGGGCTCAGAGGGTAGCTCGAGCAAAATGACAATGATGGCTGCCTGCACACTGCAGTAGGTCCTTAGAGATCTGCTCGGCTATTTTATGTGATATTGTGATAAAGGGGAGCATTGTAAGAGTTTCCAACCCCCAACGAACTTTTCACACTCATCTTGACATCAGTTGGAAACACACAAGTTGGAACTTGGGATATCTGACTGAATAAGCCATCATCATTTACAAACTGACTTTTTAAGGGAAGAAATCAATTTTGATGAAGACAAAAGACTGCACAGGTTGCGGAAGAAAGTCTGCCATGAAGTCAATTTTATGTGATGGATTTTGAAGAAACTGGGAAACAAAGTTCATTTTGTTTTGTACTACATCACAAATGGATTCACTAATTTCTATTGTGAAGAAGTCAAAAAAAAAAACATGTTATATGTAATGTTTTGAGTGGTGACTGTGAAGTATGTTACTCATTAATATTATTTTCTCAACTACATTTTTTAAACTCGATCTTCCAGTAACCCACAACGGGGAATATTTATATTTCATTTGTACACTTCTTGTCATAATCTGCAGTGTTTAAATAGACCAATTTTAATAATTAAAATATGTAAACTGACAGATGTGGATTATGTATTTTCACCAAGTATGGAGCGTACATGACCCTTTCGAACCCTCATAATGTTTTGCTGCTGTTGGTACTACTAGTGCAGTTTCCACCAACAGACTATTGCACAAAGGTGGGATTTTTTTGGTAAAATAACCACACAAACACCGCCCTACTTTTTCAATTATATGCAAACTGGTACCGCATGTTATGCAGTTTCAAATGTTATGTATTATTTTCCCATAATCAACAACAACATCTTAAGAAAACAAAGACGTCTGATGTCAAAGGTCTATGAATTATAGAATACATTTAACTTATGTTGTCAAACCTTGAACTATTCCTGATATGTGCACTTTTCCTGGTCAAGGTTGGTAAAGTCAGACTACAACTTTCTTTTTTCTTTGTCTTTTTTTGAGAGTTCAGTATTATTCATTCAGTAGCCTTCCCAAGTCAACATGTCATCATCATCATCACTCTTTTTTTTTTGCGTGTGTGCGTGTGTGCATGCATGCCTATGAGTTGGTGCTCTTTAATTCACCTGAAACCTGTTAAAAATCCCAAACCCTTCACCTTAACTGGATACTTCAGAGTCTAGCCAGAGTCGTGACGTTGTCAGGAGATCAGAGGAAGGATCAAAGGAAAGAAAGATGAAACAAAGTGAAATCCAGCAGCAACCAGACACCACCTACCACCCGGAGTTACAAAACCAGAATCTTTCACCAACTCCAGAAACATCTAAATTAAATAAAGAGGAAAAACTAAAGGAAGTAAAGATGACTTCACACTTTCTTCAATGCAGCAAAAGTGTCTGTATAGAATGATTCAGTCATCCAGGTCAAGCTCGGTAGTCCGCAAAGATTGAATTGAGACAACTGCACTTTAACAACTTTAACCTGGCAAGAACCAGATTAATGATGTGAATCACTCAAAGGAGTTCTCCACAATATAAATAAATCTGGGACTGCTCCAGTGTGATTTGATTGGGAAAGGCGGGACATTCAGTACAATTCCGAGGGACGTCACAAGTCAAAATGGCGATCAGTTCGGTGAAAGAAATCTCTCCACTCATTGAAAAGCTTTTGACTTTGGATCATTGTAATTTGATTTGTGAGGGTTATTTTGATGTTAAAATGTTATGAGATGACATTTGACTACTATAACAATCTGTGTGATTTGTATGATTTGTATTTGTAGTCACAGACAAAAGCAATACAATACGCCGTTTGTTTTCACCGTATAAAGGAAGCATTAGGGAAGTATCAAAAATGCCCGGATGTTTGGAATTGTCACTACTTCAAGCTGAGTAGGCAATGCGGCAACTGTGCACGTTTACCATAATTGGTTTTGACCAATCACGGCAGCGGATGAAAATGCCATTGTAGGTATAAATTTTAAAAAAAGCACAAACATCTTTAACCAGCTCAAAATGCATACTGTATTGCTGTTCTTTATTCAACAAAAAAACCTTAATAATTCTGCAAGAACTGAATTAAAGGGTTACTTGACTCATTGAGCCATTTTCAGCAGTAAAAAACAAATATTTTGTCCAGAATGAATTTGATAACTTCATTATTTTTCATATTAAATTAATACCTTTAAAAACTAATATTTCCATTAGCTGTTGACTGAAGATGACATCACCTGTGCTGAGGAAGTAGGTAACGACCAATCATGCCTCACCTGTTTTCTGGGTTTGGTCAGGAAACTAGCAAACTGAGCCGTGATTGGTCGTTACCTACTTCCTTAGGACAGGTTCTTCAGTCGACAGCAAGTGGAAAAATTAGTTTTTAAAGGTATTAATTGTACATGAAAAGTAATGAAGTTATCAAATTCATTCTGGATAAAATATTAACTTTTTACTCCTGAAAATGGTTCAATGAGTCAAGTGTCTCTTTAATTGCAGTGTCCCTGTCCATCTTAGGTTGTTGTTGTTTTTCCCACCACAGCCTCTGCGCTTTTTAGTTTCGTCCCAGCCGCCCCACAAACACAACCTTGATTTGTGAATGGTCCGAACCATTGGTGAAAATGTTAACTCACAAATCCCACGACAATTCATCTTGTTTAAGACATTAACCTTAAAAAAAAAATTTAAATCCTCTTTTTTTTGGTTAGGTTTGGAACAATCGATTGTTATGAAGGATGGCCATCTATCTATCTATCTATCTATCTATCTATCTATCTATCTATCTATCTATCTATCTATCTATCTATCTATCTATCTATCAAGCTAGCTATAGAGCAGGGGTGGGCACACTCGGTCCTCGAGGGCCAGAGTCCTGCAGGTTTTGGATGCTTCCCTTCTGGCGGCCGTGGCTCAGGGTGTAGAGACGGTCGCTCAGTAACCAGAAGGTTGGCTGTTTGATCCCTGCTCTCCCCAAGTCATGTGTCGTTGTGTCCTTGGGCAAGGCACTTCACACACATTGCCTCCAGTGCTACTCACACTGGTTCATGTAAGGTGCGAATGTTTGGTGGTGGTCGGAGGGGCTGTAGGCGCACACTGGCAGCCATGCTTCCGTCAGCCTACCCCAGGGCAGCTCTGGCTACTTAAGTAGCTTACCGCCACCACAGTGTGAATGTGTGAGTGCATGAATAATGTATCAATTTCTCTGTAAAGTGTCTTTGAGTGTCTAGAAAAGCGCAAAATAAATCCAATGCATTATTATTATTATCCAACACAGCTGATATATGATCAGCTCATCAGCAAGCTCTGCATAAGTTTGGTAATGATCGTGGGGCTGTGGTCCGGTGGGGTACCTGGTGGGCCTGCTGAGTTTGCCCACCACTGCTATAGAGTATCTATCGCTAGATATATATAGCTCGTTAACTAGCTAGCTCTTTCTCAGTAAGTAAGTAGTTTAGTGTGACCTGATTTCCCATTTCCCCCCAAAAAGAGGACACTTGTCCCGGCCTTGACATTGTGGTACCAGTCGCAGTTTCACAGTATACTTCACCTCTTATTAGTCACGCAATGCCAACTGAACATTTTCATGAATTTATAAAAACCCCGGAGGCCCGAAAAGGACATAAGAAAATGGTCTGACCTCCCAAAAGAAGACGTTTGGTCACCCTAATGTAGTTTAAATTACTTCTATTTTCAGTAACACATTTATTTACATAGCACTTAAACACACACAAACACATTTTTTAAAGGGCTACACAAGCCCACAGTTCACAGAGATGGGAACACAGATGAAAGGAAACCCCCTTCCAGGCCACAAGTGATACAGAGTAGACAACGTTAATCACATGATATGATAGATAAATAAATGCTATACAGTACAATGTTAGTTTAACCAGAATGAGAGTGTGTTTGTTCTGCATGCAGCTAGATGGCTCCTGTCCTAGTATGTTGATGCAGAATTCTCCATAGCCTCACTTCACTTCATCACCGCCTGGCCCCCTCACCGAACAGGAGAAGAGAGCGCAGAGACAAGAGGGGTGGCACTAAAGGTAGACCACAATCCAGATGTCAGGAGCTGAGGCAGGGTGAGAGAATAGTTGCAGACGAGGTGTGGTTTTACCGAATGAAAGCATGTAGGAAATAAATGATGTCATAAGTTTTAAGATGTTATCATTTCTACAGAGGTAGCTATTCTAATTCCCATAGGCCATTCTGCCTATGCATCTGCCTGCTGACTTATTTAGCTCCAGTATGTTGTGAGTTTAAGGCCTAGGATGGAATATTAGAAGTTAAGTCAGCAAGATATCCGTAGAAGGTGTTAAGCCGTGAAATAAAAAGGCAAGATGAAAGCCTTAAAATCACGTCTCAGGTGGACCGTGAGTCAGGTTAATAATGTATAACCAGACGTTTTGCACTTGCTGCCGGCTTTTAATACTACAAATGGGAAGACCAGAAAACAACACATAAAATTCAATGTGATGTGAACAGTCGTGTTCATAAATTTACATAGCCTACCCTAGCAAAGTGTGGAATAAAATGTGTGTGATCAGGCAAAACACTATTTTTAGTTGACTGTACTCAAATTACACTTCATGGCCTTTCAGACTAACACAATCATTATACAAAACAACATCAAAGAAAATAATGAGCTCATCCCCCGTTTGGAAATTTTCATACATTTAGTTTGTAACACTGTGCATGGCCCCTTTCAGCATTTGTAATGGCTTGCGTTTTTTTGTGATAGTTGTGGATGAGGACCTTTATTTTCTCAGGAGGTAAAGCTAACCATTCTTCTTGGCAAAAACCACCAAGTCCTATAAATTATTGTGTTGTTTTACATAAACTGCACATGTGAGAACTTACCAGAGTGGCTCAGTGATATTGAGGTCAGGAGAACCTTCATGATTTTTTGCTGTAGACACTGAAGGGTCAACTTGGCCTTGTGCTTTAAGGTCACTGTCATGTTGGAAAGTCTAAATGCATCCCATGGCTGATGAATGTTAAAGTGTCATCCAAAATTTTCTGATGAACTTGCGACTTTATATTGCATTTATATGCAAATTTGCGAGTTTATAAAATGGCAAATTTGCCACTTTATGAAGTGGCAGATCTGCAAGAGAAAAAATCTGAAACTTACGACAAATACACGTAACGTAGCTATAGTCTAATGTGAGGATTCGTTAATGGGACACTTCATAAAATGAAAAGGCAGGATGGAGATGTATTCATTCTTAATTTAAACTTTACTCGTCATACACGGCAGCTAGAAAGAAAACTCTTCAAGATGCCCTCTCAGCCAACTAAACACTAACCAATCAAAAGCTAGCATACTTAAGGTAAATGCAAGTGAAAGACAAAGAGCAGCAGATTCGACACATCAACTTAGCTACTTGTACACACAATTTTTTTTTTAAATGTATGAATGTGTAAATAACAATTCTGGAAACATAAATGTACAAGTAAATATACGTTTTAACAAATTAATTTAAATGCTTGATCCTCAGGGTGGGCAAATCTGCTACTTAATAAAGTGGCAAATTTGCCACTTTAAAAACTCTCAAATTTACGAGTTATTTCTCGGAATATTGCCCCCACCCTCTAAAAATATATATATTTATACGTGGCCCTAATACGCCGTCGTAGTGCAGTAATGGCTTTTTTTCTGGCAATGCAACTGTGCAGCCCATTTTCATTCAAGTTTTTCCTTTGCATCCTAAACAATGTTCATGGCAGTTGTGTCTGAAATCTTTGTTCTCATTTTGTAAAATTCGTGTGGGTGGGCGGAGCCAAACATTTAAGTCCGCCCTGCGTGGCTCCACGCCTCGGACTGTGCTCTGCATCCAGGGCTACTCGGCTCAACCAGTAATTTAGTTCAAACATCACCCCTGTGGCTGTGTGTGTGTGATTTGTCATTCTTTCAGAAAAAGCACCACTATATTCTTCTGTGCATGTCTAATCCATTCAATTTTTATTTTTTGTTTTTGTTTTTTTTGCACAGTGTTTCATATAAAACATGTACTGTTAGATTAGAAAGGAACGGTAGAAAGATATTCCGTCTTGCACAATATAAAAATAGACTCACTAATAACAGAGCCTAAATAAACCACTAGCACTGGCTCACTTGTTTGAAGGGAGACAGAGCCACCATGCTTCAAAGTGTGGTCAGGCCAGAGAAACGTGCACAATTACACAGATATAATTGCATAGCCTGGTGTAATCCACTAGAGGTTTGCTGGAGTCAGGGCCATCTGGGTGGCTGCATGGTCCCAAATGTGTTCTCTGTAATTAAGCTTGGACCTAACTGATTCTAGTTCAACCCAAATCCAACCTCTCATTTACTGAAACACACCCAGAATACATAGGGCACCTTCCAATACTGTCCAAAGCTTTTGCTTTGCAACTACTTTTTCCTTTTGAGCACCACTGGAGTAAGCTGGAAGACATACGGTAAGTGCTTGTTTTGCCTAAAAGTGTGTTCCGTGTATAAAAACATTTTGTTCTTTTCATGTGTGTAACCTCACTTAATGTTTTAAGAAATGTATCTGGTTCATGTTTCAAAAACTGACTTTTAATGGGCTTAGACAACACACTACAGTAATACATGTTTTGACATGTAGGTGTTCAAAATGTCCATTGCCAAAGAAGCGGCAAAGGCCATGCTAGCTGATGCCCTGTTGCCGAACAGTGCTTCGTTAAACCGAATCAGCCACCTGGAGCTGGAACTTCCTTTGGACAGAGTCATCAAATATGTATCTGTTGGCCTCCCTCTGTTGCTGGTCTGCATGGCATTTGCCCGTGAGGTGTCCCTCGGTAAGAAGATCTCAGACTTTGTTTTTATTTGTTTGTACTGTATTATATTTGCTTTTGTCCTTAATTGTATGTGTTCATTGTTTATTCTAAAACATGCCTATTATGTCCTCTATAACTGTGGGATATTCAACTTTATTCAAATTATTTACCTGTCTGCATGCACATAGGTGAAAATTTCTATGGTGCATCCTGCTTGCATCTGCTCAGTAAAAAAACAAACAAAGTATATATATATATATATATATATATATATATATATATATATATATATATATATATATATATATATATATATATATATATACATATATGTAATTGTCTTAATTTAATTGGATTTAGCAGTAAGGGATTATTATTATTATTATTATTTGTAACAGTTGAAGTAATAATACCTGCTCGTCGTAGTTATGCTTCAGTCATTGTGGTTATGGAAGTAATACAAGGAGTAAAGGAGGTGGGTGTGAGGTTTAAAAAAATTGAAGAAGGCCTTCTTACTTATGAACTACAGTGCCAAAAGCACAGTATTAAGAGCAGTTATTATAACTCTTATCACAAAATTTAAACTGATGTGAGTACAAAATATATTCCACGGCTATTTCTTCAAATAATGCCTGCCATTTGTGAAGATTTTCACTGGGTTAATTGCCAGTGGAAAAATAAATGAGCATGCATTCATACATGTAATATTATTTGTAATATATTTTCATTTTTCACAGCTATCGTGATTATATCAAGCGTATCACTGTTAGCATGCTCAGGGTTATTAGAAAATGTTGCTTAAATTACAAGCATGGATGAAGAATGTGGACCATGTAACATTTGCTTGTTATGAGTTAGAAAAGCTGACATCCTAAGATTCAATTAGAGGGTGTGTTTTCCTACAGGGCAGCTGTGGAGGCAGCATTTCAAAAATAGCAGTCCTATGTTTGTGTTTGTGAGGCTCAGTCAATGTAGGTGGGGCTCAATCCTTGTGTGTTCCCTCCCTAGTTTTTGTTTAAGGATGGAGTAGACTTTGGGAAATGACAGATGGGTGTATATTATATGTGGTTGTGGGAAAGTCAACTAAATACAAGATGGTGAAGCGCAGTTTTGGGAAGTACTCACAGTTTCAAAACTTTCAAAACTTTTCTTTTAAGTACCGGTATCCAGGTTTACCAACAAAAAAACGAACAAAAAACTGTATCAATGTGATTTTATAATTTCACTGAATAATTAGATCCTTTTGTGCCGGGCTCAAGAATATGTATGCATACAACAGTATACATTAGAATATAAACATTATCCGCATGATGATATGTTTCAAGTCAAGTTTATTTGTATCGCAAACAAAAGAGTCTCAAATGGCTCAAGTCAAAACCCAATTTACAAAAAACAATATAAACCCACACACTCTACAGAGGAGAGATGCGGGAGGAGGTAGAAATAACATTTTGTGAAAACAAGGCGAGCCTTTTCGAACTCCTCATTTCCTCCAGCCGGTGGGACATGCCCGGAACACCTCTCCAGGGAGTCCCTTCCGGATGACCGAGCTTTTCACCATATCTCTAAGGGAGAGCCCAGACTCGCTGCGGAGGAAACTCATTTTGGCCATTTGTAGGGGTGTGAATTGCCTAGTACCTTGTGATTCGATCTGTATCACGATTCATAGGTCACAATTCAATTCTATACCGATTAATCTCGATACGAATCTATAAGTCAATTATTGCAATTTTGTAACTCAAATTTAGAAAATACTAATCAGAAAACTTGTACATGTACACTATAAAATTTGTATGAAAAAGTACTTCAGTCTTATAACTGTGAGCCACTGTATATAACAAACGGGTTGCAATCTGTTTTATGTTTGAACTGTATTGAAATAAAATTTTAAGGCTTAATGTTCCATTAATATAACATTCTTCCATGCTTCAAGTGTGAACCCTAACCTTAAGTAGGGCATTTTGTTGAATATTTCCATCAAAAATTGATGTTTAAAAATCGATTCGGCTGCATATTGAATCGATTCGAGAATTGCGCGCTGTAATATCACGATATATTGCCAAATCGATTTTTTTAACACCCCTAGCCGTTTGTATCCGGGATCTTGTTCTTTCTTGTTTTTTTTTTTCTTGGAAACGGGTGGAGGAAAGCCTTGGCCAGCTGTGGTGAAAGTTTCAAGCAGATCTAGTTAGCCTAGTGACTATTTTTGGCCCCTAGATGGCAGCGATGACTCTCTTTTGACAAGATTGGGCAGGCGTCAGTAGAAGACGTGAGGCGGAGCTAGAGGGGCCAATGGCTGGGGATGGGAAATGAAAATGGCGACCGGTTGCAAGCAGCTCACGCTTGAGCATTTTTTTCAAAGACGAAAAGCATCGACCAGTGCTAAAGAGCACATTGATGACGACGATGATCATCATCGATGATGATGATGGTGACTCCGAGGTTGGAAGCGTTGACGCGGCAGTAGAAGACGTGAGGTGGAGCTAGATGGCTGAGGAAGCGAACAATGGCGACCGGTTGCAAGCAGCTCATCGACCAATGCTAAAGAGCACAGTGATGACGACGATGATGGTGGCTCTGAGGTTGACGCCGAAGTTGGAAGCGTTGACGCGGCGGCTATGACCACGTCATAAAGCCTCACCGGCTAGCGATGCTAACACCGGAGCACAACCGAGCACTTCTGTACAGGCGGACGTTCAATCGGACGATGAAGAGTACCCCGAGTCCAATGCATATTCATCGGAGGAGTGGGTACAGTCTGCTACTTGCTATTCCCTGGAAAAAAAGGCCGTCAAGAAAGTGTAACGTCTGCACGCGAAAGGGGCAATCGCAGTGAAACGAATCTGTTGTGCAAATCCTGCTCCGTCTCCTTGCACGCAGGGGAGTGTTACAAAAAGAAAAACTGTATTTGAAACATCCACATAATTGTAAATAGTACCACAGTTGCACACATTTGTAAATAGTTTGCGAAATTGTTTTGTCAAATTGTTACACTGTTGGAAATAAACGTATTTTGCAATCTAAAAACACTTTTTCATTGTTAGTGGTAGTGTTTTACAGAAGTAAAGCACTATTTAGGTGTTTGTGGCATCATTCATGGACAAAAAGAGGTGTACAATTCACTAGATGATGATGAAAGATGAGAGTTCAATCTTTCATTTGGTAGTATGTGTGTTTCCATAGTCCAAACACAACATTTTCGGTTGGCACTGGTGGCATCCCTTTTCTGAAAACGTCTGGCAGTCAAAGAGTTAAAGAATCCATAGGTGTGAATGATTGTTTGTCGACAAAGTACAACCCAAATTCTAATGAAATTTGGGCACTGTGTTAATCATAAACAGTGGTGGCAAATCCAGGTTCAGAAAGTAAAAATCCTGCCACAGTTTGGCTTAAGCCTCAGGTGCTAGTTAGCTAGCTCCCTAGCTAGCACCCATGGTGCTTGTTTACCTGCTAGGGAATTAGCTAACCAGCTAGCACTAGGGGCTAAAGCCACACTGTGGCAGGATTTTTACTTTCTGGACCTGGATTTACCACACTGTTTATGATTAACACAGTGCTCAAACTTCATTAGAATTTGGGTTGTACTTTGTGGACAAACAATCATTCACACCTATGGATTCTTTAACCATGCCTTTTTTTGGTATGCGGGAGGGAAATGGAAAACCCTTGCATGTACGGAAAGAACATGCAAAACTCCACACAGAAAGGCCGGAGCCCGGATTCGAACCAACGACAGTCATCCAACGTGATACCCAGTTAAGACGTAGTTAATTTTAAATAAAACATAATTTAAGGATACATTTGAACACCAAATTCAACTTGCCACTGTTGTCTATTTTAAGGATTCAAGAGGAGATTTCAGAGTAAAAGTAGCACACAAACATGCTGCACCTCTTAAGGTGTGGGTAGTGGCTTGCTCAAGGGGCACCGTAACAAAATGATGACATCGCAGCAACATAGAAAGATCAAAGAACTTATGCCTATAATAAATGACATAATTAAAGAACAATGGGTAATGACATAATATTGAAAGACTGTGAAATCACTTCATCGAGACCAATCAAAATTCAAGGCATGATGCAATAATTTCAAATACATCATGTGAGGAAAATATAAGTATTTCTGCTTTTGCAACAGGCAGTCTTCAGTTATACAGATCAGACTCAAATAAGAGCAAGTCAGATGTATGCTGTATCTTTCCATGATGATACAATGACTTAAGCATTTTTGGTTTATTGAACTGGAAAGTGGAAATTATGTGATTCTAATCTAATAATGGATGGAAGAGGTGACAGAAGCAACAATGTTGCTGAAGGTGAGTGACATTTTTCTTTTCCTCTTAAGATTAGTCTGTACATTATGTATCCATAATGACTAAGCCTAATATGATATTGCAGGACCACAGTTTAACCTATACCCAAGGTTAATTATAAATGGAGATACTCCACCTGTCAATCCAGTTTTGAATGCAGGTTTGGAACCCATTGAATTTATGGTAGATGTTGGATTAGTTGATAGTTTTGGTGGCAGGAGGCAGCTTTTGCAACAGCTCACAATCCAGCCTGTCAACACCAGTAACAACAATGTCGACATGGACGACAACGTGGAAGCCCCGTTGGAGGACTTAAATGGAGAATTCAGCAGTGAGGATGAAGAAGACGAAGAGAGTGACAACAATAAAATGAGATGGTGGGATGAGTTTCTTGACAGTGGGTCAGACTGCAACTCAGATACTGACTTTGATGGCACTGGCAGCAGTTTTGGGGTTTGCATGGATGTAATTGCAAACCACAATGCTGAGGCAAAACTTGACTGGGATTACTGCACACATTTTGCTGACAAAGGATCAGCTCCTGGAGAATTCAAGTCCTGTGAAGATGAGGGAGAGCACAACCAATAAGAATGGCATTATTCAGTGAGTGCCTGTGATACGGTTCAGAAGCGGCTATGAAAATTACTCAAAAAGGCTTCTTCCTTTTTTTCTAATGTTGTATGTTATGTAAGACCAACACTCGCAATAAAAATGTAAATGAATACCTTGAATTTGATTACAGCACCCCAAAAATACTACTGGTGATGATTGCAATCTTTTATCCATCCTTTACTTTACCTAAGCTGTTCCTCATTAGGATCATGGTAACTGAAATCCAGTGGCGCAGATGGCATTTTGGAATTGGGGGGGACGGACTAAAACATTGTATACTATAGAAGGAACAATATTCAGTCGGTGTTTGTATTATATATATATATATATATGTAAATGTTAAAATAAAATACAGCAATTGACATATACTGTATATTTTAATGTATTTCAATTCAGCTATCACAACAGTACATGTCAAGCCTTATCTAGCTAATGAGAAAAAAGTTTAAAACACCGACTGAATATTGTTCCTTCTATCTTTCACATTGAGGAAACAACACACACACACACACACATGTTGAATGTATGTAAACCATTCACCCCAAACTGCCCAAGTCGTAAGTATATTGAAAAAAATAAGTAAATATAATTGTTTTCTACTTCTAATGGGGTGAAGTGTTGTTCATTAGCCATTGACGCTCTTCACTGCCTCCTATAGCCTGGGAGAATATCGACCACAGTGGGGAAAAGCCGCATCGTGTATGATGAAGGCAGCAAAACGTGTGCTGGCAGGCACACACCGTCAAGCAAACCCTTTTCCCTTATTATTAAAAACAAAACAAAAAAAGAACTTGTCTTCATTTATTGCCCATTAAATAAATAATTTAAAAACAAAAATGTCAAACATAACCATTTAGATTTTATCAACACAACTTGAAACCATTAATACCTAGTTATTTTACAATGACAATGTATAAAATAAGAATGTTTCTGCCTCATATTAAACTTAAAGTTGTGTTCAGCCATATCAGACATTTTGAGTTTATTTTTTTATTTTTAAGGGCAAAAGCGTTTTACTAAATAAATGAAAACAAAGTACTGTTTATCTTTCCTTTTTTTTTGCTGATCCGTGAAACGATCCGATCAATGACTCAAATCCGTGATCCGAACCAAACCGTGACTTTTGTGATCCGTTGCACCACTAATGTAAACTGATCAGGTGTGGTAGGGAAGTCATTTTTATAATGTTGCCAATCCATTGAGCAAGCTGTGTGGGTGAGCAATTGGGCAGTGCTCTCATCCTCTCAGCACACAGCAAATGTAAGCAGTGCATTGATAAAATTCCACCCTGAGCTGTATTTAAATTTTGTATTTTCACATTCTCCTTGTATAAAGAAATTGACGGAGGTGAGTGTGTCAATTAATTTTGAGTGTCTGTTATTTGGCAATCGTCAATAGTCGGAACACACTTCCGTCATCATCATTCCGTCAATATTTCAAGCCGAACTGCATTGTAATTGTCAGACCATCATTGGTCTATTCTCAGCGAAATGGACATCCGTCAATGTTTCCGTCATTCGTCATTGAATCATAGGCATGCACCGATTTCATTCATGAATAGTCCCAGGTCAGACATTTTTTGGGGAAAAATAAGTTGGAAAATGAAGTCAGAGAATATATGTGATGCGTTTTCACAAAATCAGGCTTATGTCTCAATGGAAATTGAGATGTTCATATATTCTAATTCTAATTCTACACTTAATTACGTTTAAATGATGTATAATATGTGGTGGTACCTCAAGAATTGACAAAGTTAGAGAAATGTCAATGTTGGCAAGTTGAAATAACTCATTTTGAGAAAAACTTGTTTAAAGTGTTTGGTACGTACATCCTCTAAAGGTCCATAGCAATCGATACTTTAGGAAAAAGCTATTGGTCCCAAATTTTCAGGAAGTGTTGAAAGACCAATATGATATATTGTTATCAGTTAAGCCAATAGGGGGCGATCTTGTGCCGAGAGAGTCAGGTTGAAGCCTGTGTGTGTAACTAACAAGTGTGGAGGTGGAGATGCTGCATGTTCAATAAAAGGCGGACTGAGTTGGGCAAGAGCAAAGAAGCTGGACGTGTTTTTATTATAAAGATCCTCATTTTAAGTTCATTTCAATAAAAGATAAGGCGTCATCCAATATTTTCACCCTTTAAAATATGAGGAAGTTTGACATCTCAACTGATGAAATCGGGCAAAAATGCTAATTTTGACCTCAAAACCAAAAACAATTTTAAAGATTCAATTAAGTTTGCAATTCATCTTTTGGGCAATCATCTGCAAGAAATTTGCTTGTTTAATGCTTGATAAATGTGTGTGTGTGTGTGCGCGCGCGCGCGTGTGTGTGTGTGTGTGTGTGCGTGCGTGCGTGCGTGTGCGTGTGTGCGCGTTTATTTTAATGAAGTCAAATTCTGGGAAATTTGATTTAAAATGTTTGTGTCAATTGATTATTAGCAATGGTGTGACAACAAAGTTTACTACAGAGCCCCTAAGGTGACATTGTAGGGAAAACAATATACTGCGTTCCCTCGCAACAAACTTTGACTATCGTTGCGAGGGAACGCAATCTTTGCGGGAGAACGCAGTTTGTTTGTTTTCTCCTCTCAATGTAATTGTAAGAGCATGGTCCATACTGC
Organism: Vanacampus margaritifer; assembly: GCF_051991255.1. NCBI lineage: Eukaryota > Metazoa > Chordata > Actinopteri > Syngnathiformes > Syngnathidae > Vanacampus > Vanacampus margaritifer. The sequence goes on along the minus strand of NC_135447.1, from coordinate 16,604,352 downwards.
TTTCTTAATAGGCAAGGCCAGAGTTGCTTCGTTAAAACACGTGACCATACCTCGTTTAGAACTAACAGCGGCAGTTCTTGCTGTCAAAATGGATAAAATGTTGCGTTCGGAGCTGCAGTCAGAGTCACATTTTTAGACGGACAGAACATCAGTGCAAAAATACATAAGAAATGAGGACAAAACGTTCCAATCATTTGTTGCTAATAGAATAGCAATAATTAGAGAATCTTCAGATGTCTCGGAGTGGAGGTACATCCCTACCACACAAAACCCTGCAGACCACGCCTCCAGGGGGCTGAAAATTGAACACTTAATTAAAGGAAAATGGATCAACAGTCCAAAATTTCTGTGGGAAGCAGAAAGTGAACAGACAGTTGATGACCTGGAAGTCAAGAGAAATTGCATAGTGAATGCATCCGTCACTGAGGACACTGAAAATGCCACCAAGAAGTTTAAGAGGATTTTGATGACTGAGTCAAAGGAGGAAACTGCTTATTTCTGAGAGCATTACTGACAAGGATGAGTCAATTGCCAAACGTCAAGTTGGAAATGCAGAAGCTGAAGGCCACATTCAGAAATCAAAGACTATCTGTAGAAGACCTGTCTGGAGCCGAAATGTCCATCATTTGCTTCAGCCAAAATGAAAGGTTCCATGTTGAGATTGCAGCACTCGCATCTGGAAGCTCTAAAGTAAAAAAAAATGAGCACAGTCTACAAACATGACCCAATTTATGAAGGAGGATTTTTGAGAGTTGGAGGACGATTAAATAGATCTTCCATGCCGGAGGAAACAAAGTTTTTGTTCCTTTTGGACAAAGATCAGCACATCTCCACTCTCATTCTCTGACATATTCATGAGCAGTTGGGACATGGCAGAAAGAATCATGTACTTTACAAACTCAGGAAAAGATATTGGATCACAAATGCTGATTCAGCGACAGGAAGCATAATTAAAAATTGTTATGTTTGTAGACTTTTAAGAGGAAGAGCAGGTGAACTCTTCGTACTGGACTTTTCGTGAAGGAGGACTTGCTTGTAAGAAGACGATGGAGACAAAATCAGTACTTCGCTGACCTTTTCTGGAAAAGGTGGACCCAAGAGTACCTACCTTTACTGCAAGAAAGACAAAAAGGGAATAGGGAAAAAAATCACGATTCACCATCATCTTTTCATCTTCAGGTTTTATATTTCATAGCAAATATTTACATTTCATCCCACTTAAAAGAGCATAAAATGGAAAATTGTGGTGCTGATGGTATCCAGACTGATATGTGATATGTTATCAGTAGTTAACGTCGCGTGAATGACGGCATTGATCAAAATGTTACATTGTTTACGTACATGATGATCTGCTTTAAGGTAATAAAGTGCAGGTATACAGCCGTGTCGCATAAATGTGCATCTTCGTTATTCAACACGCAGCTGTACGACGTGCCTCTGGCTTCTGTTCGATTTCGAATTGAGGGACACATGATGGTGTTTGTGACTTTTATTGGTTGTTGTGTCCATTTATATAAATCATTTGTGAATGACCTTAGAGGCGAGGAACTCTGGTGTTTTGCAACAGGTGCCTGAGACGTGGCGCTAGCTAACAGCTCGGCTAAAAACACGCCCTAGTTACGAGTTACGATGTACATTGTCTACAAAATCACTTATTTTTATAAACTTATAGTAAGATGTCAACTTCTGTAATGTTGGAAAATGAAAATAGAGACCTTAAGGATGTTACTTTTAGAGAAATCTCAAAACTGACATTCTGTCCAAGCGATCTATTTACGCAAAACCTCGACGACATACGCCTGATTCATTGGACACTCCATAAATATGAAGGAAAGGACCCATGACTTTCTATTTGTGTGAGCTTTATCATATTTTTGTTGGACAAGTTTCTTTTCATTTTTGTTTGTCTCCCCTATCTGTTATATTGATAGCCTATGTTGCTTTGTGATCATAAATAAAGCATTGAAAAAAAAACTCCCAGGTCAGATAGTAAATCTCTTGAGATTTAAGACTTCAGAGTAAACAAGACATAGTAAGCCGTGACTGCTGTGAGATGACATCACCTTTGTCCACTGAAAGCAATAGTCTCTTCTCTCTCTCTCTCTCTCTGCCTCATTTTCCACTTGATGTAGCAATAATAACAAAATGGTTCATTTGTGTTTGTGTGTTGGTTGTCAGGGTTGCTTGAAGACAATTTATTGACATAGATCAGTCTCAAATTCCCCCTCATTAGCAGATAATGTTATTGATAATGTCGCTTTTTTTTCTTCTGCGCAGGCCCACAGATTAGCTGTTTCCCTCCCACCAATTTCACAATGAAGCAGGCCAGCTATGTTGATACATACTGCTGGGACTCACTCATGCATCACGAGTTTGACAGCAATGGGAACTTTGAGGAGCGCTCCCTTTGGGTACACAAAGTAAGTGAAATTTATTTGATTCGTACAGGTTTGTGGTTTGTAGAAGAACGTGATGGTTACACTTCCCCCCACATTAGGAAGCTGATTGTTTTGTCGGTAGAACAACTGATTCCTTTTTGTGATATTTAAGGCCCAGTGACAAATGAACCAAAAAGTACTACAACACACTGTATAAAGAAATTGAACTGTCAATGCTTTTGCTACCCTGAATGTTTTCTCTGCCACTCTCTAGATGTTCCCATATTCTCTTCTGGCTATGGCAGTGTTAATGTATCTTCCGGCTCTCATCTGGCGTCAGCTTGTCATACCTTCACTGGGCTCAGACCTACTCTTCATAATTGATGAACTAGACAAGTCATACAATCGCTCAATCCGATTGGCTCAGAGCATCCTGGATATGCGCCAGAACACCAGGAACCCATTAACATTTCAGGCAGAACTGCAGAGGTAAGAACTTATTACCTTATTACCTTTTGTCAAATGATAACGCGTCAATACAGGAACCAAATATAAAAGATAATAGGTTTCAGTCACTCCTCTGCAGTTAAATCAGCTTCTAGGAAAACTTTCTCTAAGATATGCAGTGTGTCTGTGGGATTTTTGTCCATTCATCCATACCGGAATGACTCCCAATTACTGCTCTAGTTCATTCTTGAAGTTGTGTAATGATGGTGAAGTCAGAGCTTGTGCAAACCACTCAACTTCTCATTCAACCATATCTTTATGGACCTCATTTTGTGCGTTGGTTTGTGCCCCAAGTAATGCCTTAAAAGACAGTTTACCAAACTGTTCATGAAAAGTAAGAATCACAGAAGCAGAACAATCAGTGGAAATTACAGCGTTACCAATATCAGTTATCTACAGTATTAAGGCAAAGTAAATTGGATTATCTAAAAAAAATTATGAACACTTGATTTATGCTTATCATTTTAGTAATTTCTCTTGTAAAAAAAAAAAGACTCAATGAATGACATGACAAAATACAGATAAAGTGAATAGAAACACGGTAGAAGGGACAGTACACTGTAAAAAAAAAAAAAAAAAGATTTTGGCGAGATCCACAAAAATCATTTAAAATTTACCTGACTACTTTTGACAGTAAAGTAATTATCAAATACAGGGTAAATTCAACTTAGACTATCTATTTTGTAACAGTAAAAAGTGTTACAGATAAACACTGAACAAAACATACAGACATTTTTTTAGTAAAATATACCCAACAGCCACCGGTCTGCACCGCAATATTCGTATGGGTCATCACACTACGAGTTTTAACAAGCACATAATGGAATAATGTAGTTTGTCTGATTGGAGTTGCCGTAGAATGTAATCAAAAATGTTAGGTAAACTCTACCCAACATATTTAAGTATTTCATAATTACTGAATCCAGAGGTGGCAAATCCAGTTCCAGCCCTGCCACAGTTTGGCTTTAGCCCCTGATGCTATCAGTTAGCTCCCTAGCAGGTAAACGAGCACCATGGGAGCTAGCTAGCACCCGGGGCTAAAGCCAAACTGTGGCAGGGTTTTTTACTTTCTGGACCTGGATTTGCCACCTATGTATTTAACCACTGTATAATTTATATTTACCCCAACAAAGTGGCTGCAGATTGTTACTCTACATTTATTGGGTCAATTCTATAGGTTGTTTTTTCAGTGTACCATAGCTTCCTGCCAAATTAAATGTATCTGTATAATGATAAGGTAAGGAGAAAATGAGGGGAAAACCTCTTAATGGAAGCCTACTGTGGGCAATGTGGTAAGCAGCTCCTACAAGATAAATATAGAAGTGCTTGTTTCCCACTCGGAATGATGTGCAACTGTATGACACCTTCTATCCTTCATATCCTTCTCTTTTTGTTCATTGCAGAGCAAAGAGGAAGCGGTACTTTGAGTACCCCCTACTGGAGAGATACATGCAGTGCAAGCAAAACTCCTACTTCCTCGTGAGCATGCTCTTCCTGCGAGGGTTCCTCCTGCTGACCTTCATGGCGGCTGCCTGTCTTTATCTTGCCTACTTCCACCTGTCCGCCTTCCTGCAAGATGAGTTCAGCTGCTTTGTGCGTAGCGGCATGCTACGGGATCAGAACTGGGTTCCTGAGCTGGTTCAATGTAAAATGATTGGCCAGTTGGTCTTTCAGGTGATAAGTGTGGCTAATGGCGCCATCTATGTGCTGTTCGCACCAATTGTCCTCTTCAGTATTATGAGGCTCTTCGTTTGGGACACCACCTTCATTTCCGTATATGAGGTCCTTCCAGCCCTGGATGTTCTCAACAAACGCAGGCTAGGATGTCCCCTGAATGATCTCAATGTGCTGCTGCTCTTCCTGCGAGCCAATGTTGCTCACCTTAAGTCATATGGGCAGGTTAGGGCTTTGTGCTCTCTGGCACCACCAATGGTCGGTAAGACTACAGCAGGACAAGGACTGAATGCAATGCTGAGCCAAGAGGAGATGGAAGAAAGGGAGGAGGCCGCAATGGAGTTGGCCGAGGAGGTGCAGGAAGCAAAAGAGGAAGGAAAGTTCAACCTTGTGGATCTCATGACTATTCTGGGAGCAGCGCAGGGAAGAATTGTAAACTGCAATGAACAGAGGCCAATGGTGGAGGAGAATATGAGTTTTGGTACCGTAACACTGATCTACACACTCAAACGCATTCTACTAGTGGCTATTTTTACCTACATCATTTGGGATGTACAGAAAATCATTAAGTGAACTTGAAAACTCATCAATGTTAAAAAAAACAAAACAAAACATGTACACTACTCTTTATATGCAAGTGAGTTAATGGCAATCATTGTTCTAGTCTGTATTTTTATTTCCACAATTCCATACTGTCACATCTATCTGTCAAAGAGTGAAAACCAATGGTGATTGTAAAAGAGATGGATTTGTAGTAAGTCTAACTACCTCTCTGTCTCTTCACAGAGCCAAACCACCAGGGGTACCATGAGTTGAAGGAGACTGCACCATTTAGTCATTACTAGGCCTCCTATGGACTGAATCAATGTGAAAAGCTGGGGGAAGGAAGGCTTTGGGCATATTCTCCCATGTGCTTAAGTCAAAAAAGGTTTTCTGTTGCACACTTGTTTGGCTGAACTAAGTGTTAATTTTATCCACCATTTTAAAAATGTTGTCTGTTTTAGTCCAGTTTCAATCACGCTAGTTAGTTTTTATCATAGTCAACCTCATTCCAATTTTATTTAGTCCATTTTAGTCGACTATAAATCTAGTATTTTAGTCTTTATTTTAGTCCAAGAAAACATAATTTGAACTTTTAGTCTAGTTTTAGTCAGGACAATCATTTTACCCCTGTATTTTTAAGTTAGCAGGTAATGTTGAACATTTCAGATCTAAATACTCCCATCAAATCAAGTGTGTCAATCACGCACCTTGATGAAATGTATGCACTCTGCATGGACCGACTCTGAAATGAGTATTAAGTTCCATCTGAACTGAAGTCTTTTTGTTTTCTTTAATGCTCGCTGTACTACAAAGGACCATGAATGACCAGACAGAGGACTGCGAGTCGAATTCAAACGGGTTTAACCAAAAATCTTTTTGGAGCTGCAAAAGATTTGAACATTGTGATGAACGTGTGTTAGTGTTAGTTTCATGCAGTGGTGTCCAAACTCGGTCCTCGAGGGTTGGAGTCCTGCAAGTTCTGGATGTTTACGTTTCCAATGAACAGAATCGTTATCAGGTTTATGCACAGCTTGCCGATGAGCTTCAGGTGTGTTGGAGAAGGGAAAAATCCAAAACCTGCAAAGCCCTTGATGACCAAGTTTGGACACCACTGAAGATGATGCATAATATCAACACAAATCCTAACTTTATATATATATATATATATATATATATATATATATATATATATATATATATATATATATATATGTATATGTATATATATGTATGTGGGTGGGTGTACTTCCAATTTTTTTTTTTATAGATTACAGGGAGCTTCAGGAGAAGGAATAAAGAGCCTTAACAATGAACTTGGAAAAAAAATACTCTTTTGAGTTAATTTTTTTTATGCTGATTAAAACTAAAATTGGCATACTGATTCCCAAATTTAATTGATTTATTTTCCCTCCACAACAAGTTTTTGCTCCGCATCTTACCTTCCAGATAATCAAAACTTCACAGCTGTAGTAAGACGAGCTGATTAAGATTGGACTCATCTACAGCTACGTACCCTTGGACTTCACCGAGTCATGCCTCTTTGATGGTTACGTAGAAATTTAAAGGTTACACGTGGTGGGCCGGTCAGAAGTCTGTAAAGGAGACCCGCTGCACCTGGAAAGTACACATGCTAGACGTGAAATAAAAATGACTTAAGCGCGAATGGGAGAATGTGCCGACAAAACGTGACACAAAACATGTGAAACAAATTAAAGCTGTCTCAAAATTCATGTGATCGTTAAAATTACTCAACTTGTTTGGAGAAAATTAACCGTTTTTTCCCCCCCTTGTATATGCCTGTCTCCCCGCTGATCAAGAAAAACTCACATTGGTCACATTTCATATCTCATTGATTGCAATGTGCAGAAAAACAAGATGTTTTTGGCAACTATGAGTGTAAGTTTCAGTAAAATAGAGAAATGCGTACTTATTTAGAATTATACTTGTCTTCATACGTTAACTTTGATAAAATCAGTGAAATCATGTGAATTTAAAATGTGTATTTATAGTATTCTAAATAAACAATATTTGATTAGATACTGTTGTTTCGTGATTGAAGCAGTTCAACAGGTCCCAGACAGCAAAAGATGTGGAATCAATGTTGAATTAAGGTGAAGAAGATTGATTTTTGGTGACGTTGAAGACTGAGGCTACTTTCACAAGAAGGCAAACGTGACCCATGTTAGATTTATTTTTTTCTTTCCCAAATACGACCTGTATCTGACTTTATTATGTGGGTGTGAACAGCTAAATTCCAACTTTTTCATATTCCGTCTATTTCGTTTGTATTTCTGAGACTCCAAATCAGCAAGGCAGATGGATCTTAAAAATAATTGATGTTATCTGCTAATCATCTAAGCATTCTAGTTACATGTTTTGTTGTATTTATATGGCTGGGAAGCGCTGGGAGCACACAACTCTGGCGTTACAATGTCATGTGCTCTAACTTCCGACTTTCATTTGAACACACCATCACAGCACAAGTCTTACCACGCTGTAAAAAAAAAAATGTGTTTGCTCAACTTGTACAACAGAAACAAAGGAACAATTTCAGTAAGATGTTTATAACTCTCTCTTTTCTATTGGCTGAATGAAATATGTGCCACCAGAAACTGAATCTGAATAATTTGGATTTTAATTTGAATCAATAAACTCGACAAATTCAAATTGCCTCCACTCAAATTCAGTTCGTTTGACAAATATCCAGGCCCTTTAGCAAGAGTGACCGATTTCAGATAGACGCTGTGTCCAAATTCGAAATATGAAGGCTGGGTTTGTTGGCTGCAACATCACTTCCGACGGGAAAGAAGACCTGAGGACGTTTAACGGCTGTAATGTGTATGCCAAGTCTGGAGTGGCGCTGTAGCGCAGCCACAGGGACTTAACGTAAAGCGTTAAAGCGTAGAATCAGCGAAGAAGACAAACACTTTTTTTTTCTAACTTTATTGCAATCTACAGAACAAACATGGCTTTGCATGTATCAAAACAACATGAAGACAACGAACACAGGAGACGTGACAATGGCGGGTGATACAAAAACTACACCGCTTGTTGAACGTGGGAATAAGGAAGCAAAATATTTATTTATTTATATTTGCTATATTTAGCAAGCCAAGGAGGCTGCGCAAAACGACTACGACACGGCTATCCGCCATTGTTGTTGACAGACTGGGGGTTCGCGCGCAGTCACGCGAGAATTGGAGCATTCGTCATCAAACTACGACAATGCGTCGTCATTGATCTGCGACCATTACGTCATCACTGGAGGATTATCCTGCATATGGTGTCCAGATGGACGCGTTTTGAAATCTTTCCACTCTGAAGACCGGTTACAAAAGTGATCGGTTTCAAGCTTCGATACAGCACCGCCGTGTGGATGAACAGCATAAATGGTAAGAAACTTGTGAGGATAAACTGAAACAAACTTTCGTGTGGACGGAGCCTTAGTTTCCTGGTTTTGTTCAGTCTTTGTTGGATCATTGTTGCTGTCACCTTTCTTGTGTTTTCTTGTTACTTTGAGTTTTGGTGTTTTCTGAACTTCGTTGTTTTTTTTTGTATTGAGTTTCACCCAGTACCCCTGTTAGTGTTTTTGTTAATAAATTGTTTTCAGTATTCCGTGCATCCCTGCCATGGTTCTTCTGCCTCCCTGCATTTGGGTCCTTCACCCCACGGCAACCATGACAGTCTTCAGACCTCACTGTTGCTTTAGCGCACGGCATTCCTGAAAACATTTGCCCCATATATATATATATATTACTGAATAGCAGCCCATACACGCCCATGCTAGCCATTGAAGCCACAGGGCAGCCATCTCACTCCTCCCATCTCGCGAGCAGACTACTGTATAAACTATATGTATACATACATATTAGACATATACAGCTCGTAGGCTCTTATAGTATAGGGCGCATGGTGGTCACTATTTTTTAACAAGTTTAAAATAAAGAGAGAAAGAGAGAGACACACGTTTCTTGGGAGGAGTAATTTGGTGGGCTTACGACTTCAAAAATCTTGGCCTATCAGCTATCCATTAATATATTAAATAAACATTAATATATAAAAACAAAGTGTGCATTCACAGTTGATACCATTTTGACATGTCAAGGAAGCTGAAACATTCTCAATGTAACTCGCTAAGCCTAACTTCAAATTAAAGTTGACCAAATACAGTAATAGATTGACAGCAATTCAAATAGCCTTAGTACACTTTTACTTTGAAGTTGGCCCACGTCGTGGTGTGATGGCTAGCTTGACTTCCCTTTTAGACGTTCATAGTTTTGATTGACATTAACTCTTTGACTGCCAAAAACGTTAAATAACATTTAGTAAAATCCTACGGAGGAGCGCCAAAGACGTTAAAAGACGTTTACCAAGTTTTTTTTTTTGGGGGGAAACGGGTGGAGGAAAGCCTTGGTCAGCTGTGCTGAAAGTATCAAGCAGATCTAGTTAGTATAATGACTATTTTTGGCCCCTAGATGGCAGCGATGACTCTCTTTGGACAAGATCGGGTAGGCGTCAGTAGTAGAAGACGTGAGGCGGAGCTAGAGTGTTGACTCAACACTGTTGAGGGGACAATGGCTGAGAAAGCAAAAATGGCGACCGGTGGCAAGCAGCTCACGCTTGATCGTTTTTTTCAAAGAAGAGAAGCATCAACCAGTGCTAAAGAGCACATTGATGACGACGATGATGATGATGGTGACTCCGAGGTTGACGCCGAAGTTGGAAGCGTTGACGCGGCGGCTATGATCACGTCATAAAGCCTCACCGGCTAGCGATGCTAACGCCGGAAAATGCGGAGCACAACCGAGCACTTCTGCTCAAGCGGACGTTCAATCGGACGACGAAGAGTGCCCCGAGTCCAATGCATATTCATCGGAGGAGTGGGAACAGTCTGATCACGGAGAAGACACTGGTTATGGACTACGATGCCACCATGAATGGAGCGGGTAAGATGGATCAGAACATCTCTTACCACCCGGTATAGGAACTGAAGGACATGAGGAAGCCAGACGTAACACCACCGTAAAGTCACCGTATCATGATCCTGAGAGTAGACTTGATGGCAACATGGCTAAACACACACTGCAGTATATACTTGCTATTCCCCGGAAAAAAAAGCCACAAAAAAGTGTAGCGTCTGCAATCGCAGTGAAACTAATCTGTTGTGCAAATCCTGCTGCGTCTCCTTGCACGCAGGGGAGTGTTACAAAAAGAAAAACTGTATTTGAAACATCCACACAATTGTAAATAGTACCACGGTTGCACACATTTGTAAATAGTTTGCCGAATAGTTTTGTCAAATTGTTACACTGTTGAATGGAATAAACATATTTTGCTATCAAAAAACACTTTTTCATTGTTGGTGGTAGTGTTTTACAGAAGTAAAGCACTGTTTAGGTGTTTGTGGCATCATTCATGGAAAAAAAAGGTGTCAAATTCACTAGAGTGCATGAAATAATATTGTTTCACAAAAAGCTTGATTTCTCCGTATTTTGTTTCAAAACAGAGCATTTGGGTGAAACTAACCATTTTCTATTGTTGATTACTGAAAAACGGAATAAGGTAGAAACAAACTTTTTTCTGATGAAAGATGAGAGTCCAATCTTTCATTTGGTAGTATGTGTGTTTCCATAGTCCAAACACCAAATTTTCTGTGCACCTTGAAAGATCAGTCAAAATGCTTAAATCGGCTGGCACCCACGGCATCCCTTTTCTGAAAACGTCTGGCAGTCAAAGAGTTAAAGTTGCGACCAACATCAACACAACGCTATCCCGAACTCATGTTCAATCGGTAATTTAGGACGCTAAGAAACCGCTAATTAATTACGCCGTCATTGTATGATACGGCAGAAGTCTCCGACGTAAGCGGCTAGCTGTTAGTATTACCAACGAGTATGTGGCTGGTATGCAAGTTTGACAGCTGGTACCTGTCTTACTTGAATTCTTTTTCAATATTCTGGACCAAGGCTACTTTGTAATTCACTCTCCACGTTTAAAGGAAGGGAATGTGCCTCAAATTGGACGCTGAGGTCTTTTAATTAAAAAAAAAAAGGTAAATAGAACTTTGTCTTTATTAATTTATAAAACAACTTTGCCCATTAATAAAAGAAGAAAAAACATTAAACTCAAAATTTAAAATTTAGCTGTTTACATTATAGGAACACAACTTTTAGACATTAATACTTTATTTTACACATGAACCATGTAAAAATACGAATGTTTCTGCCTCATGTTGAACTTAAAGTTGTGTTCCTAAATCCTAAACGGCTATATGAGAGATTTTTAAAATATTTTTTTTATTTAATGGAAAAAGCGCTTTACAAAATAAATGAAGACAAAGTACTATTTTTCTTCTTTTTTTTTCTGATCCGAAAAATTATCAGATCCGTGATTCAAATCCGTGATCCGATCCGTGACTGCCGTTGCACCACTATATAGTACTATAGTAAAAAAAAAAACAAACAAAAAAAACACACACACAAATGCATGCAAAAATAAAATTTAAAAAAATATTCTAAAATGTGTCAGAGAAATCCTGATATTGGGTAAAAATCAGATGATACAAATTCAACCCATTTGTCCATGATCTTGTAATTACAAATTTTAGTTTGTTATGTTTTATATAAAGTGTTTTTTGTTTATTTAGTTTTTTACAGCTGCCACTAGATGGCAAAACGAGGCTTTCTGAAGCTCTGAACCTTTTTTGAACCACTGTGTCGTAAAGTGGTTCGCGACACGAAGCTTCATTCAGTACCCTTGGGTGACCTCTAGTGTCAGTAGGCACAATTGTGCATTTGAGCTTATCAACCCCCCAAAAAGAAGAAAAATGTGACCTGCTTCTTGTGACAAATAAAGAAATAAAATAATTAAAAAAATAATAATTATAAAACCTAACACAACTTTTAATGTGGCAATTAGTCAAATGACTTGGTAATGCAACTGTGTTTTATGAATTTGTACCTCATCGTATAAATTATAACCTTTTTTTTAAGACAGAATATTGTGTTATATTTCTATAAAAACATGGAACCTACCAAAGGAAAGATTAGAGTCTCTTTTTTTCATCAGGAAAAAAAAAATATATATTTGTATCTTTCCATTTTGCAGCAATTGGCATTAGAATATAGCTTCATCATTACTCACAAATCTGTTTAAAACAGTTGGGAAACGAGCTTGTTGCAACATGGCCCTAGTTGATCTCTTATACTCTGCTGCCATCTGCTGGCCGTTTTTGTAGTAACTACCATTGCTTTAAGCGTTCTCTTCAGTTCAGAGGCTGCATCAAAGTCCTCTGTAAGTCTGTATGCTCTAGCATAAAAAAAAAAAAACGTTAAAAAAACATATAAATAAGTTTTTGGGACCATGGCAATATTTAAACTGGAACATTTTTGTACGTTTTTGAGAGCCATGAAGCCATACTCTGCTACCACCTGCTGGCTGTTTTTTTGTAATAACTGCCATTGCTTTAAGCGACCTCTACAGGTCAGAGGCCGCATCATGCTCTAGCATGAAAAAAAAACAAACAAAAAAAACGTTAAAAACCTATAAATACGTTTTTGGACCATGGCAATATTTAAAATAGAATGTTTTGGGGAGCAAATGAGTTAATTGGTTCTGGTAGAGCAGTAAAGATGATGCATAATATTAATACAAATCATAACTTTATATCTATATATGTGTGTATATATATATATAAAACGCTTCCTGGATGGCCCCATCAGTCAAAAAGTCCAAAACTCCGAATGTCAAACAACAAGCGATGGCTATTCATAACGTACAATACGTGTAGAACACGGACATGATGCCGCTGCGGTGTTTCAGCCAGTTTAAATGCACTGAGTCTCGTGCCAAAGTTTCAAATCTCCGCCTGTCAAACCAAAGCAGTCAGCCGACTCGGCCGGAATGAAGCAGTGACGTGGTTCAAACGTCATCAGTGACGTAAACTGAAGCAAGCTGCGGCCCACTGCTTCACTTCAAGCCACCTATCGAGTTCGAAGCGTGTTTTGGAGCTTCAGTCTTAGGGGTAACAAAACTAGCTGCCACTGTTTTAAAAGTGCAATACGAATAAAGTTGAGTACAGTTAATATGAATGGAGAAGAGTGATTCACAACTTAATTATTCGTAGTAATTGATCAGTTTAGTTCTTTAGTGAATCAATCAATCAAATCATTATTTGTATAGCACCTTTAATAATTTAAAAGCAACACAAGGTGCTTCACATAAAAAAAAGTGGCATGATTGTTGTATTTGAGAACAGCGGCTTGTCAACAGTAGGAAGAAAAAAAGTGAAATGTTCAACTCATATACATTTCAACATTACCCCAAATCAAAATTTTCAATTCACAGTATATATATATATATATATATATATATAAATATATATAAGGGGGAAAAAAACAACGTCATACTGTTTAGAGTACTGTATCTTAAGTAAATGGCCCCACAACAGATCTGCGTGTCGGCTCTGCAAAATTACGACAGTTTAAAATGTTTGAAACATACCCGTAACCCATGAGTTACAGCTAGTTGAAATTAATCAAAATTCAATTTCAATTTCAATTATTACACTCCACAATTACAAAATCAGCATAATCATAAAAAAAGATTATTAATACTTTTTGAGTTGTTTAAATGTATACATTTGCAGCTTTTTTAAAATAACAAATTTAATAAATTTTGTTTCATCCAAAAGAAACTTGCATAATTATAGTATTTCAAAGAAATTTATTTGTCTTAATATTGTTTTCATTTGATTTATACGTTTAAACATTTTCTTGTTTTGTACCCCCCAAAATCGTTCTACTGCACAGTGCACATGCTACACTTTGCCAACATAAATAAATACAAATGTTTCACTCTTCATTTATGGCTTCATTTTTGCTGAGAACAGTCTTGTTTAGTGTTTACCGCATCATTAATTATTTATGGAATACAATCTGTGAACCAACCTCTGTCAGAACAGTATTACAGTAAAATAGTTGATGCTTTTTGCTGTTTGCTTTTCAGAAATCCTATTTCCTCATCAGTGAAAATCTTAGTTTACGATGTAGTAAGTCATTTGAAAAATGTTATTAATTTTCCATGCATCTAATTATCGTAACATGCATCAATTTACCCCTAGTTAATTGTCAGCTCGGATGAAAGATTTGTATTCACTAATCCCATCTGTTATCTCCATCTGTTTCTCATTTTGAATGCCCTGGCAAAAACGCAGCCATTCCTCAGCCATTCGAAATTTTCCCTTTACAGATTAACTGACAAATTGTTTTATGATCAGTGAGATGTGAGATTATATTAATTAAAATAACAACTCAATTAATTTGCACTGAGTTTTAGTTTTCAGCTAAATTTTGGTCATAATTATGCATTATCTTCCTCCGGTAATAACAAACACATGCATCATTAAAAAAAAAAAAAGAGTGCAAATGAACCATTCAAGTGTGTCAAGTGACCCTTTACGGTAGGAGCCAAATGACACTTCATGATTATCATCCCTTTTCATTATCATTTTATTGTGATTTTTCTTGTTAATTTATCAATTACTGCAGCTGAATTCTGGTTTAATAAAGGCGAATCTATGGCAATTAAAAACATTATACAGTAATTTGCATTATTGTGCATAAATAAGACAAGGAAAGATAGAACAATTTCTAAAAGGTATCAAATTACAGACACGTCTTATAACATGTCTAAATAAGTTAGATACTATTTCCATCATTTACACTTCCAACATAACAGAAAAAAAATATATATAATGACATCTACAAAAGTTTGGCACCCTGCAGATTTTTGGCATGCACCAGCTTGGCACAGCTGAATCCTTGTCCAATCATTGTCTGGAAAGGCCAGATGATGTCAATCTCAGATGTTTTAAATGCTTAGACTCATCTGATCTTGCCTAAACAATCAGTGACGGCCATATTTAAAATAAATAAATAAATAATTAAATTAAAAAATAAATGTCGGGAAAAGTCTACATGAACAACCGAAACTGAAAAAAAAATGACGCTCACAAAGCAGGAGAAGGCTATTAGAATTAAGGATGCATCAAAATAAATTTTTGGGGCCGAAAATGAAAACCGAGAATGAGATATGCTTAGCCGAAAACCTAAACGCCGGATAAAAATTATGCAAATTTTTTACTATATTGCATTTGTTAGAATTAATTACAATTATAGTATTATTATAAAATATTTATTTTGCGCTGGCAAAGGACAATATGAATTGAAATGCGTCCACACCAAACATGTGAAACGCCAGCGAGCAGCGAGCCGGACATTAAAACAAACGCTTGCTTTTAGCATTTTTTGGGGGGTGGAGGGTTGCGTGACCACCAGGGTTATTATAGTTTTGGAATTTTCTGTTTTCATTTCGTTTTGAGTTTTGTTTTTTAAATGTAGTTAGTTTTAATTAGTTTTCAGGCTGGTTCTGTTAGTTTGTATTAGTTTGAGTTATTTAATAAATGCTTAGTTTTAGTTTAGTTTCAATTAGTTTCGGTATTAGTTTTAGTTCAAAAAAAGGTCTATTACTTGCTTTTCTATTGGCTGCTGCTAGATGACCTCATTTCTGTGTTACACACTTTCAAGCGTCCTTATTCCGGTTAATATCAAAATAAATCCACTTAAAATCACATTTAAAATCATCCCCATCATCAAAGTCTAATGCATTAAATTATTACCAAAGACTAAAACCAAGGACATTTTAGTTATAATTATAGTTAGTTTTGTAAAAATAAAATGTAGTTTCAGTAAGTTTTTTTTTTGCATTTTCGTTTTTATTTTATTTTATTTATTTATTTTATTTATTTATTTATTTATTTTTCCCTGGGGAGAGCTCAGTATTGATCATTTGACATGTCATCATCATTGTTCTCCCTTTTTTTATATATATATATATATATATATTTTTTTTTTGGTATGTGTGTGTGTGTGTGTGTGTGTGTGTGTGCGTGCGTGTGTGCGTGCGTGTGTGCGTGCGTGCGTGTAAAAAAAAATAAGAATCCCCATACCGTTCACCTAAACCGAACACTTCAAAATCCAGCCAGAGTCGTGGGGCCGCCAGGAGACCCGAAGAGGGACCAAAGAAAAGAAAGAAAAGCGAAGCCCAGCACCGACCAGACACCACCCACCGGGCCACTAACCAGAGTCCTTCACCAACCCCAGAGACATCTAAATTCCAACAAATCAGGGAGACCTCAAGGGCCCGAAGGAGAAACTGAGGAAAGGTAGAAAGGACAGACGAAGCAGAGTGAGATCCACAGACACCCGCCTCCACCAAATCAATGACCTGAGGGAGAAACAAATTGTGTCTGAGTTTCGATAGATGCTGGTGTGGTGGATCTGGCATGCATGAAAATCTCCACCAAAGAGGTGAGCCGTCGACCCCCGCCAGGACAGAGCAAGCGCAACACCTCAGGGCCCCCCAGGCCGCGGCAGCGCCAAAGGACGACCCCCGGGCCCCACAGGGGCCACCGGCCGGAGAGCAAACCCAGGAACAGGAGCGCAACCCCACCCCAACGCGGCCCGCGCCCCCAACCCAACGCAGCAGGACGGGGCACTGCAGGCCCACCAGGCACCCCACCAGCCGACAACCCCCACTCCCCCCACGACCCCCCACCCCCGCCATCCACCCCAACCCAGCCCCAACCGCCCCCAGGTCCCTAAATCCCCAGACACCCCCCCACCCCAGCACCCCCACCACCCCCCAACCAAGCCGCCCAGCCCCCCGCCCCCACCACCACCCACCGACAGCCCCCCAGCCCCCGACCCCAGGGACACACCGCACCCAGGCATCCGCGCCGAAGAGGGGCCGGGCAGCGGAGCGGAGAGGGCACCCGCGCCCACCCCACCACGCGGAGGGACGGAACACCAGGGGCAGAAGGGGAGAAGGGGGCACCGGAGGACGGGCGGCATCCCCGAACCCCAGGCCCAGCGGGGAGAGGCCCCGGTCGTCACCCCAACGATCTAAGTGAAAAACTAACCCTGTTACTGAGTTCGCCAGCTCGCCGACTGGCGAACTCTACCCCTAAACCGTGAGTGTGACCCCACCCAGTGTATATACATAAGTGTGTGTGTGTGGTGCATTAAAATTGGGGGCAGGTGAACCGGAGCAGAGGGAAATGATATCCCCCTCTGCTCCGATCCACCCGCCCCCCAGGCATGTCAAGGAGCGTATGTGATGCATTAAAAGAAATTAATGGGGGGGGGGCCCTCGGGGGGGGACAGGTGACCGCAGCACTACTCCATGCTGCGGCCCGCCCCAACCGATGCCCCCCCCCCCCCCCCCCCAGTTGTGTGGTGCATTAAAATTGGAGGGGAGCTGCAGGGCGGAGACGGTGTCTCCACCCTACCCCACTCCCCCCCAAAGTGTGTTATGTGCCCTAAAATGTGTTGTGCAAAACTAGTGCCGTGAGTTAAGAGGAGCGACCAGCTGGGCCCCCCCCAACCAGGCGGGGGGGGGGGGGGAGGCGCATCTGCCCACCAATCCCCCACCCACCCCACCGGGACCCCGGCGGGGCTCGCCCCCCGGATACCGGGGTCCGCCCGAAGTGCCCAGAGGTCCACCGGAGCGGGGTGGGCACAACACCGATCCCGCCCACTCTCCCGGCCCCCGGAGCGCCGAGACCCGGGCCACGGATGGAACCCCCGGCCTAGGGGAGGGGGAGGAGGGCGGACAGGGGAGGGGGAGGGGACGGGGGAAGGAGACGACAGGAAGGGCAGGAGGCAGCGGCAGGGCCGCAGAGAGAGGGGGAGAGGAGGAGGAAGGGCGACGAGGGAGAAGGGACAGGGAGGCGGAGGACGGGCGGGGAGAGGGAGAGGAAGCAAGGGGGAGGAAGGGGGAGGGGAGAGGGAACTACGGGGCACCCCGGCGGCCCACAGGCCCCGACCCGCGTCGCCGGGCCCAGAGCGACGGACCGCACCGGGGCGGCGCCGCCCCGAACACCAGGGAGAGCCCCGCAACACAGCACCCCCCACGAGACCCAGGGAACGACCAAGACGCAGCCGCCACCCAGCAGCCAACAGAGGGGCAGACCCGCCCACGCCCAGCCAGGGGGGGACAGCACCTGTAGAGTTAGTCCCCTGGCATGCAGTGAATCCGAACATTAGCCCACCTAAAGCCCACCTAAAGCCCATTAAAAAAAAAATCCCATACTAATAATATAATATAATAATAAATTGCCAAATGCAGAAACATCAATGCAAGTTATCACGATGTAGTGGCTCTCGCTAACAGGCAGAATTAAATAACCAGAATTAGGTTAAAATATTCTATATACGTAGACCATATTTCTATGAATTTTGATATTTGTTTTTTATTTGAGGCCGATATTTTTTCCATTAAAAAGTGATTTATGAGGAGGTTAGACCATTGGTCGATATTCAGAGTTTGTTTATTTTTCCAGTTAACAAGAATTGTTTTTTTTGCGATAGTAAGGGCTACAAGTGTAGATTGAAATTGTTTGTGTGGTAAGTCAGTTGTTGTTAGGTCACCTAGCAAACACAAGTTTGGAGATAAAGGTGTCCTATAGTCCAAGATAGCGGAAAGTTTTTCTAAGACTTTAGTCCAGAAATACATAACCGGAGTGCATAACCATAAAGCATGAAAATAAGTGTCTGTAGTGTTTTGTAGACACTGGAGACAAATGTCGGAGTCGGAGAGTCCCATTTTCTTCATCATATATTGAGTAATGTATGTTCTATGGATAATTTTATATTGGATAAGTTGTAAATTTGTGTGTTTTGTCATTTTAAATGCATTTTCACAAACTTGAATCCAAAAGTCAGATTCCGGAGCTATAGACAAGTCTGTCTCCCATTTCGACATGGGTAAAGACATTTTATCCGTATATGAAAGTAACTTATATATTTTTGAAAGTTTTTTTGTTGTTGTCGGAGAAAGCTTGGTAATATCTTCAGCTAAACCAGGCGGTTGGAGTGTACCCTGAAGTGTTGGAATTTGTTTCTTTATCATATTTTTAACTTGCAGATAATGTAAAAAATTTCCGTTTGTTATTTTGTACTTTAGGAGCAAGGATGTATATGATATAAACATATTATCTGAGAAGAGATGGTGGAGCTGTGTAATTCCTTTCTGCTCCCACACACCTAAATAAAACGATTGGTTGTTAATTCGAAAGTCAGGGTTATGCCATAGGGGAGAAAGCCCACAGGGCTCCACTTGGGCTTTTGTAATTTCTAATGCCTTCCACCAAGCAGTCAGGGTGGCGGAAATCATTGGGTTTTTAAAACAATTATGTCGCTTAATTGATGTTGTAATAAAGAGTAAATCTAGAAGTCTGAGGTTATTACAATCCTTTTGTTCTAGTTCCAGCCAACAATTAGTATCTCTGTTGGGTTGCGCCCATAGAACGATATATTGTAGCTGGTTAGCTATATAGTAGTACATAAAATTTGGTGCCTCTAGACCACCTTTGCATTTACTTTTCTGAAGAGTAGATAGACTAATCTTTGCTTTTTTACGGCTGAGTCCAACAACTGGAACCAGTTAGCCGTAGGTTTAAATGGAATCATTGAGAAAAAAATAGTTTATTTTAGGTAAAACCTTCATTTTAACGGTGGCTATTCGTCCTATTAAAGAAATAGGAAGATTATTCCAGCGTTCCAAGTCACTATGAATGTTATCCAGAAGTGGAGAAAAGTTTAAATGAATTAAATCAGTTAATTTAGGTGAGATTTTTATGCCTAAGTATTTTAAATTACCTATAGAAAATGAGTAGTGTGGGTCCTGGCTTGCAGGGTTCCATGAATTTTCTGTAATAGGTAGAAGTGTTGATTTTGTCCAGTTAATAGAATAATCTGACAACTGTGAGAATTTAGTTATTAAGTTAAATACTTCCCCTAACGAAATCGCCGGGTTTTCTAAATAAAGTAAAATATCATCGGCATATACAGTAGATTAATTTTATGTTCTGTTACCCCAGAGTGAATTCCTTGAATCCTTCTTTCCTGGCGTATGGCTATTGCAAGTGGCTCAATAAATATTGCAAATAATAAAGGGGACAGTGGGCATCCCTGTCTTGTGCCTCTCTGTAAAATAAAGCTCTTAGATATAATCCCATTAGTAGTAACTGTTGCTTTGGGAGAATCATATAATACTGACACCCAGTGGATAAATGATTTCCCAAAGCCAAATTTATTTAAAACAGCAAAGAGGAAGGACCAGTTAACTTTGTCGAAAGCTTTTTCTGCATCCAATGATATAATAACTGCCTTTTTATCATGCCACTGTGACATGCTAATAAGGTTAAAGAGCCTCCTAATATTATTAGTAGAGTGACGATCTTTAATAAAGCCTGTTTGGTCGCTATGAATAATTGTCGAGATTACTGTTTCTAGTCTAGATGTGAAAGCCTTAGTAATAATTTTAATATCAGTGTTAATTAGTGAAATCGGACGGTAACTTGATGGAAGGGTGGGGTCTTTTTCTGGCTTTAATAAAAGTTTAATTGCTGCTGTATTCATGTGTGGACGTATGTAACCATTAGTTTTGATTTCTGTTACTACTCTTAAGAATAGCGGAGCAAGCATTAACCAGTAGTGCTTAAAAAATATAGCCGGATAACCATCTGCGCCAGGTGCCTTGCCATTAGGCATACTATGTAGAGCACTGTACAACTCGTTTATAGTAAGTGGCGCTTCTAACATATCTTTATATTCAGTAGTTAGCTGAGGCATATTTAAGCTACTGAGGAATGCCTCAATATGTTCAGGGTTAGGCTTGTTAGTTTCTGAGTATAGGTTGCGATAATAGTTATAAAAAATTTGATTAATTTCTTCTGGTGATTGTGTACATTCACCAGTTGTCCCTTTGATAGCCGTTATAAGAGATTTTTCCCGATTGCGTTGAAGTTGGTTTGCAAGAAATTTACCTGATTTGTTATTATATTCAAAGTTGTTGTATCTCAATTGTTGTATTATAAACTCTGTTTTTTTAGTTAGCATATCGTCTAACTGTATTTTTGTATCTTGTAAGTCAGTCCATATTTGGTCATTTGGGTTTATTACGTACTCATCCGTCAGTTGTTTAATTTTATCTTCCAAGTCATTTTCTAATTTTTGATCCTGTTTCTTTTTATAAGATGAATATGATATCATTTTACCTCTAATTACTGCTTTCCCAGCTTCCCAGAGAAGAGATGGCGATAGGCCTGGAGAGTCATTTATTTCCAAAAAGTCTGCCCACTCTTTCCTTATAATTTTATCAAACTCTACATCGTTTAGCAGTGAGATGTTAAAACGCCATGTTGGTGGTGGTTTAAAAGTATAATCAACTTGTAGGGAAAGTGAGACTGGTGCATGGTCGCTAATAATGATAGGATGTATTTTTGTAACAGTTTTATCAGCAATAGAGTTATTTGTAAGAAAATAATCAATTCTTGAAAAAGACCGGTGCACAGCGGAAAAGAAGGTAAATTCCTTCTTATTTGGGTTTTTAAGTCTCCAGCTGTCGACGAGGCCAAAATCATCCATATATTCCCCTATTACTTTAGTAGATTGTAATCGCCTTATACATGTTGTGTTATTAGAACGGTCTATTAATGGATTTAAGACTGTGTTAAAGTCTCCTCCAATAATAATAGTAGAGTTCGCTGCTAAATCAAACAGCTGTAGAAAAATTCATGGAAAAAAGCCGGATCATCATTTTTAGGGGCATATAAATTGCCAAATGTATATATTTTATTAAATATAGTTACCTGAATAATAATGTATCGGCCCTCTGGGTCTGTTATTGTATTATTTAGAGTAAAGAGTAAATTCTTATGTATGAGTATACAGACTCCTCTTTGTCTGCTGTTATAAGGGGCAGAGTATGCTTGGCTAAAATTCTTATCAATAAGTAATTTT
Source organism: Vanacampus margaritifer (assembly GCF_051991255.1). NCBI lineage: Eukaryota > Metazoa > Chordata > Actinopteri > Syngnathiformes > Syngnathidae > Vanacampus > Vanacampus margaritifer. The sequence goes on along the minus strand of NC_135447.1, from coordinate 16,582,385 downwards.
TCTTCAGATTTTTGTAGGTGGGTTTCTTGCAGGAGGCAAATATCTGCTTTTAATTTTAAGAGATGGTCTAAAGTTTTTATTATTTTTGCCTGTGAGCGAGCGCCACAAACATTCCAGGAAACCAGAACTAATTTATGCATACAAACAATATAGGCTCAGTCCTGTGTATCTGCATAGGCCATTTGTCAATACTGGCATGTTATAGGATAGAATCAAAGTAGTTAGGTGATTTATATAATTTGTGTAAAATGTGAGGAAATGTGTAAGTAAACAGTACCAGTAAGAAACAGTACCTTTCGCCGCTCATTAATCTCTCTCGGGAATTGGTCGTTCATTCCAAATGAGGTCCCTTTAAGCTCCCGTCCTTTACTTTTAACAAATACTTTTTGTTTAAAATGCTCAAATTTGGCGATAATAGGACGGGGTCTGTTGCCCCTACGGGCTCCAGCCGATGTACCCGGTGAAAAGAGATGTTATTTACCGTCTCCTGAGGAATTTTTAACGACGTCGTCATAATTTTTTTTTATCTCAACCTCTGGATTGTCAGAGGTATTCTCGGATATACCCAAGAATATTAAATTATCCTGCATGCTTCGGGATTGAACATCCAGAATAGTTTCTTTTAGCATTTTATTTTCCTTTTTAACGGTTTCTAACTCGGCTGAAACAGTCACGAGTGTAGAGTGTATCTCGGCATTGTCGCGTTGGAGATCGCTTACTTGTTGGCTGAAGAATTCGATGTTTACTTTTAATCCTTTGACGTCCTCGCAGATTAGGGAGAGGACCTCTAATTTTTTATTTATGGACTCCAGCATACTGACCGAGACCTCCGTAGTGGTTAGGTCGTCCGTGTCCGTCGCTGAGTCATTCTTTCTCTTTTTAGAGGGTTTTTTCGACGGTTTTTCGACGGAAGAGTCCTCCATCGCGCAGTTGTAAAAATAACCGTCAATGAAGCGTTCGATGTCCTCCACGTTGGGTGGTGTTCCAAATCTGTCGGATGAAAAGAGAAAAGAGAAAAGCCAAGATATATAATGGTTAAACTCGAATTAGTTTAGCATAATAGAGCTAGTTCTATCTTAGCAGCAGGGCGCTGCCATGTTGGGGTTTCCCGGTCTCGCGATAATCACAGCATCTCGCGCATGCGTCCTCTCGTTTATCCATCCATCCATTTTCTTGACCGCTTTTCCTCACTAGGGTCGCGGAGGTGCTGGAGCCTATCCCAGCTGGCTTCGGGCAGTAGGCGGAGTACACCCTGAACTGGTTGCCAGCCAATTGCAGGGCACACAGAGACGAACAACCATACTCACAATCACACCTATGGATAATTTGGAGTGTTCAATTAACCTGCCATGCATGTCTTTGGAATGTGGGAGGAAACCGGAGCACCCGGTGAAAACCCACGCAAGCACGGGGAGAACATGCAAACTCCACCCAGGAAGGCCGAAGCCCGGACTCGATCTCACGTCCTCTGCAATGGGAGGCGGACGTGCTAACCAGTCAGCCACCGTGCTGCCCTCCTCTCGTTTATTTTATTTTATTAACGAAATTGCTTTTTGAATTTTAGCTGAGTTTTTTCGGTAGTTTTAGTTGACTAAAACAGCCTTGGGGACCATAACATCCTATTTCGGCCATATTCTTTCGGCTTTAATTTTATTTTGTCCAAATGCCTATTTTTGCCATTTTCGGTGCATCACTAATAAGAAGATAGCAAAGTGTTTTCTGATGCCAATATCCTCTGTTTGGAATGTAATTAAGTAATGGCAGTCATCAGTAACAGTGGAAGTTATAGCAAGAACTGGAAAACAAATAGAATATCAGACAGAACAACTTGCAGAATTGTGAGAAAAGCAAGTCAAAACCTGTGCTTAACTGCACAATCCCTCCAGAAAGATCTGGCAGACACTGGCGTTGTGCTACAGTACTATCCCACTATACATCTTCACAGAAGTCTTCAGAGGAAAACCTCCTTTACATCCTCACCACAAAAATCAGTGTTTGAATTTGCAAATGAACATACCGATAAGCCAGACGCATTTTGGGAAACAAGTTTTGTGGACCGATGAGGTTAAAATACATATTTTTTCCCCCTTTTTAGCTGTTTATGCTCAATAATACCACTATTTACTTTTCATATACATTCAAATAACTACATTAAGTTTTACAAATACGTAGCCTTTTTGTTGTGAATGTTATTTATAAGTCTAAAATAAGTGTTTTTTATTGCCATGCTTGTATTTATGAATTAAACAATGTTGCCCTCAGTATTAACAATAATGAAAAGACATCGTCATTAATACTTTGTTTAAAAAAATTTTTTTTTTTTAGATTTCTTCTCGCAAATTTGCCCCCACCCTCTAAAAATATATATTTATATGTGCCCCTAATACAACTTTGTAAGCTCCTATATAAAAAAAAAGCAACACAAAAAAACACACACACACATTCTGTTCTCATTTCAGTCCCATCAGCTGGGCCTGTCACATTTAATTTAATGTTATCTTGCCTCCAGAAATGCAGACACTGGCTGTGTCACTGCTTTTGGTGCTATTCTGGGACAATGATGTCACATTTGTTAAAAAGGAACACCTTCTATGGGGCAAAGTCAATCAGGATACATACAGTAGATTAGGATGCCAGAGGGAAAACTTGTGCCCAGCCCTCTTCAGGTTTGGAATCTGGCTGGGTCATTACAAAACTCAGATTTTTAGAAGCCTCAGTTCTCATCAATGTTTTTCTTTAATGATAGAAATGTGTTAATAAGATGCGTTTTTGTTTTCTTTTCACGACTTAATATCTGTGAAGTGGTGAATTTTGTGTTGGTGCTTCGATTGTCTTCTTAGCTCAGTAAGTTTGATTTGTAAAACAAAAAAGAGGAGGGGTGGGGGGGAGAGCATAGGCTTCATAAACTGCGGCTTCATACTATGCCTAATGTGTGTGTTTTACTGAAACTAATTGAATAAAATCAATCAGTCATTTAACAATGAGCATTTGAAGATGTGACAGTTTAGAATCCCCCTCAAATACACAGCACCTTGTACAGATGTACACTGGAGGCTTCCTGACTAACTCCATCACACTCTAATATGAGAAATGTGCCATATAGGACAGGAAGGCTATCCAGTGTGGCATTCAAACTGTACAAAGCATCTATAGTCTTCACACCAATAGTATGAAAGACCAAAACTCCCAAAATAAACACAAAATAAATAAATGAATATATAAGTAAATAAAAGTGAGAGAGAAAAAAATATTCTAAAAATATAATTCATGTAATTCATTTAATTTGAATGAAAACTATGAATGGCAATAAATATAATAAAAATAAATAAATAAATAACAAGATAAAAAAAATAGGTGGGTTTCATGTGACGTCACGACAAGCGGCGCAACCCCTAATGGGGGGCAGGAAGTAATTTGCCCATAGGAAAAAGCTGAGAAAATGCCGAAGTTTTGTGCTGTTTATGGCTGTACCAACCGGTCTAATCGAGAAAAAAAAATAAAAGCTACTTTCGCATCCCGAAAGTAGTAACCCATAAAGGCCAATTTAATTTTATTGTTTTAATTACCGAAAGAAGACGGCAAAACTGGATTAAAAACCTTCGTCTGAAATCCGGAGGAGCAGAGTCGGCCAACGGCTGTATATGCAGTGATCACTCTGTGAAAGGTAAGGCTACAGTAATGAAACTACTTACAATACATAGCTGAATAAAACTCTCAACAGGCAAGTGTGATATTATTGGAAACATAGCTAACCATGATATTGCTATGTGGAGTTTGTTCTACAGATTTTGTGTCCATGTTAGGTGGCTGTGTCTTTGTTTTTAGCAATACTAGCTATGTTAGCTATCGCGACGGTTCTTAAATTGAGGTCCTTCTTCCAGGAAGGCCACAACATACTGATGGAAATATATACAGTACTTATACCTAAGCATTGGTTCATTCACAGGGTGTCTACATAATTACAGAACGTAGATGCATAACTGATGAGTTTAAGACCAGTCGTAACAGTTAGCCAGCTAGCTTGTAGCCTGACGCTAGTGGTACGTTTGTGTACTGTACATTTGAGATGAAAAGAGAATGATTCTGAATCACAGTTACTCACCCGAGCAAAAACAAGACGGCACCCAGATAGCAAAAGATGTTAAATCAACATTGAATTAGGGTTAAGAAGGTTGATTTCTGGTTACGGTTGAAGATTGATTGGTCAATAAACATTGGTTCAGCAACTTTATGTCAACATTGAAGTTTGTGTTTAAAAGATGACATTGCATCTACATTTTATTTTGGTAGAATTAAAACATTTGAAAGGTCAATGTTTAATTAACGTTCTATGTTTGCCTTTCTCCTTTTTCTCCTTCAGCGGAGAAAGGGATTTGGGGGGGGGGGGGGGTCTTCTGTGGACAGGCCTGCTATAATTATTGCACAGTCATACATATAAATATTGCATAATTGCGATTTTACATGATTGCAATTCCTTTTGTTTCAAGCACGACAACTTATTGTTATTTGAGGGACGCTGAATCCAATGAACTTGAGTCCTTAAAAATCAATAAAATACTATTTTCTTTAATATCTTTTCTTTCGAGCAAGAGTATTTCTGAATTTTTGAAGGACACTGAATCCATTAAACTTGGTCCCCTGTCTCTACGACACTTCTGAGTTGTGATCTTTCCGACATAATTTTCAATCGCTGTCTGTCTCTCTGTCTCTCTCTCGCTCTAGATATAAATATAAATATAAATATGTATTTACATATATATATATATATATATATATATATATACATTTTTCAGAAAAAGTGTCTTTAAAAAAAAACTATATAAATATATAATACATTATATGTGTGTGTGTGTGTGTGTGTATGTAAATATATATATATATATATATATATATATATATATATATATATATTTACATACACACACACATATATTGTATACACACATATAATGTATTATATATTTAAATAGTATTTTTTTAAAGACACTTTTCTGAAAAAAAAATTTTGCCCTGAACATGCTGGTGTTCATCCTGTTGCATGCAACTTAACTTCTTAGCCATTTCCAGGACTCTAACTAAAAATTATCCACCTAAAAGACCATCCTTTATTATGTTGTTAAACTCGCCAAGACAAAAGTGGATATTTGTATCATTTCTGTGTGACATTCCTACGCAAAGTTCTCACACTTTAGACTAATCCTGATTCACACTTCAATGCTTAATAACTAGGCAAAGTCCTCCACTTTCACATTGTCATTTGAAAGGCTCCAATAATGTATGTAACTGTATCCGTATTCAACGTTAAGCATAAATGAGCCTTTGTCTGGTCTATTCTAAATAAGTATTTGCTCACTAATAAGGTGAAATAAGTGTGGATTTAGATGGTGGTTGAACCAACATTGGTATTGTGTGATTTGTGGTTAAAAAGCAAATGTTGACTCAACATTTTATCAACCTTGCGCTTTCTGTATAATTTAAACTTTAGATCTCAACGTAAATTCAATACTTAAGCTGAACTATGTTTCAACATGGATTCAACCACATTTTGCTCTCATTTGGGCCTTGTTCAGACTGGAAGCCCAAATCCGATTTTTAGCCCATCCAGATTGAATGTGGATGGCTCTTTTGTAGTCAGGTTGTGTCTCAGTCTGAGCAGCTTGAAACACTCAGATTTGACTGTCCTGACATCATTCCATACGTGCAAAACTAATGCGCCCGCGCTGTCAATATCCAATCGGTTCGCTCCCCGGCTGTTTCCTCGCTTGACGGTGCTGTGCCATAAAGCGTGTAAGCATTGTTTAAATGGCTTTCAGCCTTAAGTGACAAAACAACAGGTGCACTTGGTGCCATTTTTAACTGTCCTAATGGAGTTTATAGGCAAAAAAAACACCATTGCAAAGCTCGAGAAGACGGAAGTGAACGCTTGCAAACCTCTGTTCACTCTTCCCAATTTCCAGACAGTTTCAAACCATGGGCTTCTTCCAGCCATCCGTTACTTGTCCTCAAGGGGTCACAAATGACTTTGTCTCCAACGATTAACAATGACGTAGTCATTTTTCACAGCGTCCCTCTCTTCCTCCTTTGTTAATAAAACTGGTAGTTTTTGGATCGATGCAGCATATGCAAGGGCAGCCAGTCTTTCCGTTTCTGTCTGTTGCCGAACGCAGTCCTCGTTGTAACAGGCAATCCACGGCAACTACAAAAACGCTGAATTAAATCATCAACTTCCATGCAGTTGAAATCGTTTTAGTCTACATTGCTTTCCATTACTCTTGACTACTGTTTGGTAGCCGGGTAACGCCCCCTACCCACAACTGTGCGGTCCGAGATGCGCACTTCGCTTTTTTGATACAGGAAAAACCCTGTGAAATGAATACTGCACTTTGGGCCCAGATACAGACCCCTGGTGGACACCAGAGGTAATATCCAAGCAGGATGAACACAACAGTGATTTTCAGTCATCACAAATTGTTTGCTTTATCCATAACTGCAATTACTCCCTTGGCTGGGATGGGGCGTATCTTTTCAATTTCTTGCTATTCATTTTCACAGCTTTTCCCTAAACCATATCCGATAATTGATTTGCTAGTTTGGAGGCACCCAATATTGTTTTACTCTTTTAAAATTGGGATAGTAAAACCTTTTTTATGGTTCCCATATGTATTATTGCTCACAGGTAAGCTTTTATTGTTTCCGTTTGATATTTTACACGTTTATGGTTTTATTAGGGATGTGAATCGTGGGGTCATAAATCTGACTTATATTAAACACTTTTTGACATTAGCTTCTTTTTTTTGTTCTCTTCCCTGCTCCCTCTTATGTTTCTCTTGCAGTTTTACGCGGTTTGCTCATAAAATCACTTGTGTGCATGCTTGACATATTGAGTTTTGAGTCATTCTTGAGATTCAGATTGTGTAAGCAATTTAGAAGTTATTTTGTCAATACATGATATAACTGTGGCACGTGCTCAAAGGAGAGCTTGTCTTGGATTTTGAATAGCTTGTATAACACTGACATCTGCTGGGACAATATTTTGCAGGTGGTGGTGACAATGCCATAGTGTTAGTAAATACTAAATGAATTAGCTGGTGGGTGGGGCCATTTACTCAAGAGACACAGCAGATAAACATGCTTCCTTTATCTTATTGTGGGACACAACTCAATTTGTCCTGACTATAGTTATGGCCCAGAGATTTTCACATTTGTGTAGTTGAGTGATCAGGTACCATTAGGATGCAATTAGGGCAAATTTAGTGTTTGTTTCTTTATGAATACTAATGTGTCACTCCAGAGGAGGTTTGTGCCGCTTGATTAGACAAGCTTGAGCAATCGCCATTAACTTCATCTGAGATATTTGGGCAAAAAAGAGCAAATACAGCAACACTGAATCATGCTGCCTTTCCTTTCAAGCTGGCAAAGTCCATCATCACACAATCTTTTTTTTTTCTCATCTCACTGGGTGCTGCAAGAGAACAGCAAATGAATCCCATCTACTTCACTATGATGTTATTTTGAGTTCCGTCTGGCGTTTCGAGTTTATCACAGTTTGATAAGGTCACCCCATGCCATCACCTTCAGTATCTAACTCCATTTACTCAAGCACCTACAAATGCTGTTATCAATGTGAAATATTGTCCAGATTGACTCTGGGGCTCTTCCAACGATGGAAAATGTTGATGTGTACTGTGCAGAAACCAAGCTGCTGCCCCAGGTGCCAGCCATTATCTCCGTTCTCCAGGAACAAACTCCCAACAGGGATTACTAAACCCGTGTTTATCGTGCCGCTTGTAAGGAAAACACCATTATCTCAGGTACTTCTCACAATGTGAACCACATGACGAAATTATAAATATTTACTGTGTTGAATAAACTCAGTAATCTATCCAAATGGATTGTACTTGTTCTAGTAATTGCATCATAATGGATTTTCTCCATGAAAACCCGCTAGACAGTCAATATGAGGGAGAGAGTGCAACTTGCCAACTGGGAGGTATTATGATTGGGATGGCCTAGATTTCCTCCTTCCTCTAATGAGGTTCTCAGTCCTACTGTGGCTGCATTTGTTCATTTACAATCACCAGCCATAACAATAGATACACCTCCATATCTAATGAGAGCCAGCGTCATCCAGTACAAGAGATAATCACTAGTTGGTTGGGTTATGAATGCACAGTTTTGAATGCTGTAATTCAGATTAAAATTACTACTTTACACATATGTTTGTCATCTTTCCATCTCCTAAACCTAACAGAGGTGGCAAATCCAGGTCCAGAAGTAAAAACCCTGACACAGTTTGGCTTTAGCCCCCGGTAGCTAGCTCCCCGGGTGCTCGGTTACCTGCTAGGGAGCTAGCTAGCACCTGAGGCTAAAGGCAAACGGTGGCAGGGTTTTTACTTTCTGGACCTGGATTTGCCACCTCTGCTATTATATTTCTAATATTTTAGATATGAAAATAACTTGAATATGGCATATTTTGTCAGCATTATTAAAACAGATGATTAAATTCAGGGGTTTGATCATGATTAAGTCCACATAATTGCACTATTTTTGAATGATTCGTAGGGTTGAGATCAAAGCAAATTAATCTGTGACAAAAGTAATCAAGAATTCTATATCACAGTAGCTTACACAGGAAATTAATTATTTCCCTCATGTGAAAACAGTATAGAAACTATTCCCAACTTGCTGAAATCAAATCATGTTTGCAGTAGCGCAATTATGTGGTAATGCATTCCATTAAGGCTATCAAGTTAAACTCTTATTTATTCTTTCCCTTATTTTTGAAGTTAACAGTAATACATCAAACTAACCAAGAATTTAAAGCCTTGTCTCACTGTCACTCTTTTTTTCAAATATTAAGATAGGGCAAGGGTCACCAATGTGGTACCCGACGGTAAGGACCACATGAGTACTGCTCTAAAAATAGCTTAGTAATGAGACATTGTAATTTCCTAGCAATTTGGAGAAGTGACCATTTGAAAATGTCAACATTGGTAGCAATTTATAGAAATAGTATTGCATAATAAGTGTCTGTTTCCTAATTATTGTGACTATTGTGACAGATAATTGAATAATAGATTAATCTGGTGATTATTTTTTCCTTTAATCGATGAAGTGGATTTAAAAAAACAAAAACAAAAAAAAACGTTTACACACGAAGACATTATTTCAAATTGTGATTAAGTTACTGGTTTGATCTATAACGTGAGAAAAATAGGCAAAACATTTTGATCATTGTATTCCAAAGTGAAATCAATTAATTCTTTTTTTCACAAAGATAATCTGTCTGTTTTCATGGAAGACGACAGAAATTGGAGAATATCTACTGTTGAGGAATTGAAATTCCAAGCATTTGGACAATTTTAAATTAAAAAGATACCTTAAGAATTCACTGATTATCAAAAATAATTCTTAATTTGATAATTGATTAGCTGTCAATTAATATTTACGTAATTGTGATAAATCATTCAAATAATGTCACACAACCATCATTCATAAAAGCATAACAAAACCATTCATAATTTGATTTTTTTTTTATATCTCAGGAGTGTGTATCAAACTGATAGCCGTTAATCAGTAGGCTACCCAAGAAGTAGCTCTCAGATTCAAAGAGGTCGGTGACCCCTACAAAAAAAAGAATATTAAAATATTAAATGACAGAGTTTTATTTTATTTTATAGCTAATGTTCATTTTCTTATTTATTTTTACTTTTTGCCAGTTTAAAGGTATTATTTCAGGGACCATTGTGGATTTTTTTCTTGAACAAAATGTGAAATACAATGTAGCCTTTATTAGTGTAAGTGGTGACTTGTGGCTTCGACATATGAGTCATCCATCTCAGTGCAGAATGATGTGAAACACAATACAGCATTTATGTCTAAAATATACAGTACAAAAGTGAAATATACTATACATGTCATAGTATGTCACAAGAGGATGATGGAATTTGGAAGTCACACATCACATTTGCATGTATGCATCCAGTCTATAACTCCAACTTTACTGTGGAAGAAAGTCAAAAGCCTGGAGGAGATAATGACATGCTCTGTGTCTGCACTGAGTGTGTATGCCACTGGGGGGCAAAATAGAACTATCAACATCTCTGCTGTGACCCATTTTCCAAACGCTGTGATCATCTCATGCATTTGTTGTTTCCGCTTTGAAATGAAAATGTAGCATAAACATATAATGCATTGCAATGTCAATCAGGGCGCCTGAATGCCGCTGCAAAGGCCAGACATATTAATATGGCAAGACAAAGCCTCATTTTCAACCTCATCATTACCACAGACACAGAGATGGCGGAAACAAGGAGATTGATGTGATAGGTGCATTAAAAATGTCTCATTATTGTCCTCTGTTAACTGTCATGTTTTCACCAGGGTGACACAAAGTAAGCCTATTTATTCACCAGGCAGGCCTGCAATTTCGTATAGAATGATTATTTGCATACAAAAATATTCAATGTTGGAAATACCGGCATTAATCCACCTTAAGGACACAAATATTTCAATGAGATACTGAGTGCAGATTATCGTTTTGCTTTTCCCATAGGGACAAATGCTCAACTGCTATAAATAGCAATTTTCTAGGGGGAAGCAACCGTCGGTTTAAGGATTAGGTGGGTGTTGGGAAGAAAACAATGGGATGATTGAATGTCATCGTCCTACTAGTTGGTGATTTCCTCGATGTCTTCTTATATCTTGTGTTCCATGGTTAAGTGTTGGTGTACTGTGAACGCGACACGAGGTGTTGAGTTAAATACTTTATTAGTGTACTTGAGTCGTTTTTTTCAGTACTTTGTACTTTCCTGAGTATTTATTTTATTTACTACTATTTACTTTTATCAGTTACATTTTAACTAATTCACTCCCAGCCATTTTCACTGAAGCAACCCCCTTCGCTCCCGGCTATTTCAATGGATTTTGACTGATTTTGCAAGGCCCACGGAATATTATTCTGTTCTATTGCTATAAAGACATGGAACCTATCTAATGAAAGATTGGAGTCTCTTCTTTCATCAGAATTTTTCCACTTTTAGCACCACAGCTCAAGGACGTTAACGAGGCAATTAACTCTTTGACTGCCAAGCGTTTTCAGAAAAGGGATGCTGTGGGTGCCAGCTGATTTAAGCATTTTGACTGATCTTTCAAGGTCCACAGAAAATTTTGTGTTTGGACTATGGAAACACACATACTACCAAATGAACTATCATCTTTCATCAGAATTTTTTTTTTGTTTCTACCTTATTCCGTTTTTCAGTAATCAACAATAGAAAATGGTTAGTTTCACCCAAAATGCTCTGTTTTGGACCAAAATATGGAGAAATCAAGCTTTTTGTGAAACAATTTTATTTCATGCACTCTAGTGAATTTGACACTTTTTTTTCCATGCATGATGCCACAAACAGCTAAACAGTGCTTTACTTCTGTAAAACACTACCACCAACAATGAAAAAGTGTTTTTTTGATAGCAAAATACGTTTATTTACATTCAACAGTGTAACAATTTGACAAAACAATTTGGCAAACAATTTACAAATGTATGCAACTGTGGTACTATTTACAATTGTGTGGATGTTTCAACTACAGTTTTTCTTTTTGTGTAACACTCCCCTTCGTGCAAGGAGACGCAGCAGGATTTGCACAACAGATTAGTTTCACCGCGATTGCCCCTTCGCGTGCAGACGCTACACTTTCTTGCCGGCCTTTTTTTCCGGGGAATAGCAAGTATATACTGCAGTGTGTGTTTGGCCATGTTGCCATCAAGTCTACTCTCAGGATCATGATACGGTGACATTACGGTGGTGTTACGTCTGGCTTCCTCATGTCCTTCAGTTCCTATACCGGGTGGTAAGAGATGTTCTGATCCATCTTATCCACTCCATTCATGGTGGCATCGTAGTCCAGAACCAGTGTCTTCTCTCTGTGATCAGACTGTACCCACTCCTCTGATGAATATGCATTGGACTCGGGGTACTCTTCATCGTCCGATTGAACGTCCGCCTGTGCAGAAGTGCTCGGTTGTGCACCGCGTTTTCCGGTGTTAGCGTCGCTAGCCGGTGAGGCTTTACGTCGTGATCATAGCCGCCGCGTCAACGCTTCCAACTTCGGCGTCAACCTCGGAGTCACCATTATCATCATCGTCGTCATCAATGTGCTCTTTAGCATTGATCGATGCTTTTCGTCTTTGAAAAAAATGCTCAAGCATGAGCTGCTTGCAACCGGTCGCCATTTTCGCTTCCTCAGCCATTCTCACCTCAACACTAGCTCCGCCTCACGTCTTCTACTGACGCCTACCCAATCTTGTCCAAAGAGAGTCATCGCTGCCATCTAGTGCCCAAAAATAGTCATTATACTAACTAGATCTGCTTGATACTTTCAGCACAGCTGGCCAAGGCTTTACTCCACCCGTTTCCCCCAAAAAAACATAGTGAACGTCTTTTAACATCTTTGGCAGCCCTCCTTAGGATTTTACTAAACGTCATTAAACGTTTTTGTCAGTCAAAGAGTTAAGCGTGTGGCAAACGTAAACGTGTGGCAAACGTAAACGTGGCACTTAACTCTTTTACTGCCAAAGACGTTAAATGACGTTCTGCAAAAACCTACGGAGCGCCAAAGATGTTAACTCTTTCACTGCCAGACGTTTTCAGAAACGGGTTGTCCCCACTGCCAGCCGATTTAAGCATTTTGAGTGATATTTCAAGGTCCACAGAAAATGTTGTGTTTGGATTATGGAAACACACATACTACCAAATAAAAGATTGGACTCTCATCTTTCATCAGAAAAAAAAGTTTGTTTCTAGCTTATTCCGTTCTTCAGTAATCAACAATAGAAAATGGTAACTTTCACCGAAATTCTCTGTTTTGAAACAAAAAGTGGAGAAAAACGGCTTTTTGTGAAACGATGTTATTTCATGCACTTCAGTGAATTGTACACTTCTTTTTGTCCATGAATGATGCCACAAACACCTAAATAGTGCTTTACTTCTATAAAACAGTACCACCAACAATGAAAAAGTCTTTTTTTATAGCAAAAAAACAGTTTATTTACATAGAAAACAGTAACAATTTGACAAACTATTTACAAAAGTGTACAACTGTGCATGTGTGATTATTTACAATTGTGTGGATGTTTGAAGTACATAAATTTTACTTTTGTGTGGTAAACAGTGTAACACTCGCCTGCGTGCAAGGGGACACTGCAAGATTTGCACCACAGCCTTGTCTCACTGCGAATGCCCCTTCGCATGCAGACCCGACACCTTCTTGCTGGCTTTTTTTTCCGGGAAGTAGCAGGCATGTGTTCCAGCGTGTGTTTGGCCATGTTACCATCAAGTCGGCTTTCAGGATCAAAATACGGTGACCTGGTATTTTGTCTGGCTTCCTCATGCTCTTCCATCCCAACTTCCTCCTGGTCTTGTGGCAACAGCCACCCTCTCACCACCTGCTGGATGAACTCCAAAAAAGGTTGACTCGTCCCAGGATTTTTTTTTTTTGTACAAGATGTAAGCATTGAACATGCATATTTGGAAAAGATAGGCAACAAACTTTTTGTGCCACTTCAACGTTTTCCGTGTGAATGGGTGGTACGAGATGTTTTGATCCATCTTGTCCACTCCATTCATCTTGGAATTGTAGTCCACAACACAAATTGGTTTTTCGAAAGGCACTTTTTTTTTTGTGCCTTCCGCCACACCTCCACTGTCCGCATTTCATCTTTGTGAAACGTTGTCACCATCCTCAACAAACGTTTGTCCTGCCATGCCACAATCAAAACATTTGTGTTGTGCCTTACCAGTTTCCCCCCCACCCCAAGGCCAGTGTTGGTTAGGCACGTTATCTCACTGGGTTCACCCCTGTTCTTCCTCAGCGTTCCACAAACATTGGTACGCGCTGCCAGGAGACGTTCACACAAAGCAATCGAGTTATAAAAATTGTCCATGAATAGTGTGTACCCATTTCCTGGCAGACGATCCAGTAAGTTGAACACTGTATCGGGGAGAGAACAACTAATGCCAACATAGGGTTGCATATTGAAACAATAGCCGGTTTGGGAGTCACACAAAATGTATGATTTGATCCCATATTTGACCGGCTTTTGGGGGTTGTACACTTTGAACGAAAGACGTCCCTGGAAACTCATCATTCCCTCATCAATACAAATATTCCTGCCCGGTTGAAACAGTTCCTTGAACTTGTTTACAACGTGATTGAACACAGGACGAATTTTAAATAGTTTGTCGTCTGAACTGTGTGCCGTCTCGTTGTCGTTGAAGTGCAGGAAACTCCAGATGAGCTGGAAGCGGTTTCGAGGCATCGCGCGACTGAAGAATGGTGTCGTCTCTATTTCGTCCTGAGTCCAATACATTTCGATACTGGGCTTGTTTATATACCCAGTAAGGAATTGGAGTGCAAAAAACGTTTTGAGCTCAGACACAGACACTGGCTTCCAAGCACGACTCCTGCAGTGTGGCAGACTTTCAGCCCGTTTTTGCATTGACTGACGTGCAAATAAGTTTGTCTGATCAGCAATGTGCTGCAGAAGTTCGTCTGTGATGAAGAGCTGCAGGAAGTCAACTGGCCGGGTTGAATTCAGCTCTGCTGCGGCACCTCTCGGTCCTGGCGCCACAGTAAAGGGGAATGCGTTTGGCTGCCAGCCTGCTTCATGCCAGCCAGATTTTTGGGGATCTGCAAATATACATTTCAATATCATATAATATTCATTTTAGATCAGTGTGATGCAATATATATATATAAATATATATATTTACGTTTTTTCTTGGATCCACTGGTTGATGGACCTTTATTCTGCTCACTCTGAGGAGCGTCACTCTGAGCTGCAGCTGAAAGAAATATATACAATTACAATAATATCGAAAGAGCGTTTTCTTTTGTTGTTGCGGTGTATTGAAAACACTTTTTTTATACCTCTCTTTGTCGTCTTTGCAGTGGGACGTCGCTGTGAGCACGATCCACGATCTATGAATGCACATTCACGTTACACGAGGTGCTAGCAGCGTGCTGGAAAAGTATCTCATAGCAAGTTTGTGCTTACCTTCGACGTCTTCTGCGGATGAAATACTGTCCGAATCACTTTCTCCGTGGTCAGACTGTACCCACTCCTCCGAAGAATATCCATCGGACTCAGGATACTCTTCGTCGTCGTCCGATTGAACGTCCTCGTGCGGAGAAGTGCTTGGTCGTGCACCACGTTTTCCGGCGCTAGCACCGCTAGCCTCCGAGGCCTTAAAACGCGGTCGAAGCTGCCGCCGCGTCAACGCTGCAACTTCGGCATCAACCTCATTGTCGCCATCATCATCACCTTCGTCGGATTGAACGTCCTCGCGTGCAGAAGTGCTCGGTCGTGCACGACGTTTTCCGGCGCTAGCACCGCTAGCCTCTGAGGCCTTAGGACGTGAACGAAGCTGCCGCTGCGTCAACGCTGTAGCTTCGGCGTCAACCTCCTTATCACCATCATCATCGCGGTCATCATAATGGTGCACTTTAGCACTGGTTGATGCTTCTCCTTTTCCAAAAAATCGATCAAGCGTGGTCTGTTTCTTACCGTCGGTCGCCATTTTTCGTCTCTCCTCAATTCTCGTCTACTCCTCGACGCTCTAGCCCCGCCTGGCCTTTTATACTACTGACGCCCACCCGATCTTGTCAAAAGAGAGTCATCGCTGCCCTCTAGGGGCCAAAAATAGTCATTAGGCACAACAGACAGGCTGGAAACTTTCACCAGACATGCGGAAGGGTTTCCTCTACCTGTTTTTAAAAAAAATAAAATAAATCATTGGATAACGTCTTTTGATGTCAGTGGCAGTGAAAGAGTTAAAAGACGTCCACCCATTTATTATTATTATTTTTTTGAAACGGGTGGAGTAAAGCCTTGCCCAGCTGTGGTGAAAGTTTCAAGCAGGTCTAGTGAGCCTAATGACTATTTTTGGCCCCTAGAGGGCAGCGATGACTCTCTTTTGATAAGATTGGGTAGGTGTCAGTAGAAGACGTGAGGCAGAGCTAGAGGGGACTGGCTGGGGAAGGGAAGAAGAACATGGCGACCGGTTTGCAAGCAGCTCACGCTCGAGCATTTTTTTTTCAAAGACGAAAAGCATCGAACAACGCTTAAAGAGCACATTGATGACGACGATGATCATCATCGATGATGATGATGGTGACTCCGAGGTTGACGCCGAAGTTGGAAGCGCTGACGCGGCGGCTATGACGACGTCATAAAGGTTCACGGGCTAGCGATGCTAACACCGGAAAACGCGGAGCACGCTCAGGCGGACGTTCAATCGGACAACGAAGAGTGCCCCGAGTCCAATGCATATTCATCGGAGGAGTGGGTACAGTCTGCTACTTGCTGCAGTCTGCTACCCCGGAAAAAAAGGCCATCAAGAAAGTGTAACGTCTGCACGCGAAAGGGACAATCGAAAGTGAAAGTAATCTGTTGTGCAAATCCTGGTCCCTCTCCTTGCACGCAGGAGATCGTTACAAAAAGAAAAACTGTATTTGAAACATCCACATAATTGTAAATAGTACCACACTTGCACACATTTGTAAATAGTTTGCGAAATTGTTTTGCCAAATTGTTACACTGTCGAATGGAAATAAACGTATTTTGCAATCCAAAAACACTTTTTCATTGTTGGTGGTGGTGTATTACAGAAGTAAAGCACTATTTAGGTGTTTGTGGCATCATTCATGGACAAAAAGAAGTATAGAATTCACTAGAGTGCATGAAATAACATCATTTCACAAAAAGCTCTTTTTCTCCGCTTTTTGTTTCAAAACAGAGCATTTCGGTGAAACTAACCATTTTCTATTGTTGATTACTGAAGAACGGAATAAGGTAGAAACAAACTTTTTTTTCTGATAAAAGATGAAAGTTCAATCTTTCATTTGGTAGTATGTGTGTTTCCATAGTCCAAACACAACATTTTCTGTGGACCTTGAAAGATCAGTCAAAATGCTTAAATCGGCTAGCACTCGCGACATCCCGTTTCTGAAAACGTCTGGCAGTCAAAGAGTTAAACACTGCGTAGTTAAGTGAGCTACAAACATATATAACATACTGTACATTGAACCACAGATATAGGTTACATTACTCCCAACAAGAGTACATACTTATTCTCAGTAACGCACACCAAAATGGCGCTGCCGGAAGTAATGAAATGAACAAGCGTTACCTCATAAGGATACACACAGGAAACAAACGAGACAGAACAAAACGTTCATTCCCCGAAGTCTCTCTGACATTTCCTGACTCAAAATTGGCCGCTAGAGCGGGGGTCAATACCAGTATCAATATCCGTCGCGAGTACCGAAATGTGGCCTGGTATCGGCCCGATACCGATACTCGGCCATCCCTACTTTTTACTTCTACTCGTCAAGTACATTTCAGAGCCTGTACTTTTTTAGTTTTACTTGAGTAATTAATTGAGTGAGCACTTTTACTTTTACCAAAGTTGCTTTTTACCCAAGTAATTGTACTTTTACTCAAGTAGCGAATATCAGTACTTTTCCCCAACTCTGGTTGCTGGGTAGAGTAAGCGTTAAATTAAATTGCCTCCAATGTGCCAGTATTTTTGCCAGTCCTATTTAATGCAACTTTTTATTGAGCAGCATCCAATAAATTTGGATGTGAGAGTTGTCATGATTTGGGTCAGCTGTTCTGTTTCCCTTGCAGGCACTGGGGAAACAGCTGGTGGGCAGAGCCCACCATACACACCTGCTGCCCATCAGGCCAGGATAAAAGCCTGACGGACACAGCAAGGAGTGTCGGGTGATTACCTCGAGACGCTACTCTCCTGACCCGACTGGTTTCGCTCCCACAAGAATTTTCTCCTGCTTCTCATGACTTGCCTTTTTGCCGCCATCGAGCATGATTTTGGTTTTGTTTGTTGTCCGCCTGTGAGCGTGATTTTGTGTTTGCTTTTGTCCGCCTGTGAGCGTGATTTTATGTTTGCTTTTGTTAGTAAATTAAAACTACGTTATCCGCATCCTTGCCGTGGCTCTCCTACCTCCCTGCATCTGGGTCCTCCATTCACAAGCCGTGACAGAATCACCCGACCAAGAATGGACCCCGCAGATCCCAACAGCCTGCGCCAGGCCCTGGCCAGCCATGGACACTTGCTCGGACAGCATGAGCAATATTTCCATGAACTAAAGGAGGCGATATCGATGCTAGCCGCCCAGATTGGATCGCTCTCTTTGAAGGTGGAACGGAGATCGGAATCTACGGCCGCGGAAGGATCACGACCAGCCGGAGCGTCTCCTGTCTTACCTGCGTCCCGACCAGCAGGCAATGTTGTATTCCCCATCCTCCCCGCTACTCTGGCGAAATCGGTGGGTGTGACCAGTTCGTTCAGGCCAGGCGGCATTATGGGCGATGGCGGTCAGCAAAGCCAACCCGGAGCTCCGAGCCTCGTTTCCTGCCTTCCTAGCGGACTTCCGTAACGTCTTCGACCATCCAGTAAAAGGGAAGGAGGCGGGCAGTTGCTTACTGGACCTCCGACAATCCGGCTCCTCCGTGGCGGAATACTCCATATCGTTCCGGGTTTTGGCCGCCGAGAGCCGTTACGGCGAAGCGGCGCTGTGCGGGATTTTCCGGCGGGGACTCAACCCGCGGATCAAGGACGAGCTGGCAGCACGGGACAAGACGTCCACCTTGGAGGAGCTTATCGGCTTGGCCATCCGATTGGACAACAGGTTGCGGGAGCGACGACTGGAACGGGACGAGGAGCGACGACCGGAGGCAACGGCCACGGTTGCGCAGCCGGTGTCGGCCGCTTCCGCGGGGCACGTACTCAACGCCTCGCCTCCCGACGCTTCGTGGCGACGCCCTCATGCTGTAGATGGCGTCGAACCTATGCAGCTGGGAGGAGGGCGCCTCTCGGCGACGGAGCACTCGAGAGGGTGGAGAGACCTGGCATGCCGATATCGTGGTCGGTCCGGACACCAATCGGCCAAGTGTTGGAAGCGGCCTGAGAGGCGTCGTGACGTCACAACCGTTTCTGCCACAACCATCCCATCCCGACGTAACAGCCAGTGTGAGTACTCCCAGTCCATGGTCGTTGTTACCTCGAAGAGGCTACAACTTTCGGGAGAAATGATGTGGGTTGGGGTGAACACAAAGATGACGGTTTTGGTGGATTCGGGGGCGGACGACTGTATAATCGACCCGAGGATGGTCAACACCTTGAAGTGTCCGGTGGTGAGACTCGAGAGTCCCAAGAAGATGTATGATCTTGACGGGCGCCTCTTGGGTGTGATTACGCACAGGACCGAGGGGTTACTAATGCGTCTATCGGGGAACCACGTGGAGACAGACAGTTCTTCATTATGCCGTCACGGTCAGCCCCATTGGTCCTGTGTCTGACTTGGCTGGCCCGGCATAACCCTGACATTAACTGGGGCATGCCCAGGCTGGAGCTTGTTTTGTCACTCGCATTGCCTACAGTCGGCGGTGAATGACCACAGTGGCCAAGCCAAAGCAACCAGGGAGTTTATTGACCTGGATGATGTGCCGGCAGACTACCACGACTTGAGGGAGGTCTTTAGTAAAGACCGGGCCATGTCTCTCCCCCCACATCGACCTTATGACTGCGCAATATAACTGGTTCCTGGGGCACCACTGCCTAGTACACGCTTGTACCAAGTTGCTAAGCCGGAACTTCAAGCCCTCAAGGACTATATCACCACGTCTTTGGCGGCCGGGCTGATTCGACCTTCCAAGTCACCACTAAGGGCAGGGTTTTTCTTCGTCGAAAAGAAAGACAAAACCCTGCGCCATTGCATCGATTTCCGTGGTCTGAATGACATAACCGTTAACTCTTTCACTGCCAGACGTTTTCAGAAACGGGTTGTCCCCACTGCCAGCCGATTTAAGCATTTTGAGTGATCTTTCAAGGTCCACAGAAAATGTTGTGTTTGGACAATGGAAACACACATACTACCAAATGAAAGATTGGACTCTCAGCTTTCATCAGAAAAAAAAGTTTGTTTCTACCTTATTCCGTTCTTCAGTAATCAACAATAGAAAATGGTTACTTTCACCGAAATTCTCTGTTTTGAAACAAAAAACGGAGAAAAGGAGCTTTTTGTGAAACGATGTTATTTCATGCACTCTAGTGAATTGTACACTTCTTTTTGTCCATGAATGATGCCACAAACACCTAAATAGTGCTTTACTTCTGTAAAACGCTTTCACCAACAATGAAAAAGTGTTTTTTGATTGCAAAATACGTTTATTTCCATTCAACAGTGTAACAATTTGACAAAACAATTTCGCAAACTATTTACAAATGTGTGCATCTGTGGTACTACTTACAATTATGTGGATGTTTCAAATACAGTTTTTCCTTTTGTAACGCTCTCCTGCGTGCAAGGAGACGCCAGGACTCGCACAACAGTTTACTTTCACTTTCGCATTGGTCCGTTTTGCGTGCAAACGTTACACTTTCTTGACGGCCTTTTTTTCCGGGGAATAAAAAGCAAGTAACAGACTGTACACACTTCCTCCGATGAATATGCATTGGACTCGGGGCACTCTCCGTCGTCCGATCGAACGTCCGCCTGTGCGTGCTCGGCTGTGCTCCGCGTTACGACACCGTCATAGCCGCCACGTCAGCGGTTCCAATTTCGCCGTCAAGCTCGGATTCACCTTCATCATCATCGATGATGATCATCGTCGTCATCAATGTTCTATTTTAGCGTTGGTCGATGCCTTTCGTCTTGTAAGTGTAGAGCTGCTTGCAAACGCTCGCCATTGCCCGTTCCCTCCTCCATCTAGCTCCATCTAACGTCTTCTACTGCCGCATCAATGCTTCCCAACCACGGAGTCACCACCCTCATCTTCATCATCGATGATGATCATCGTCGTCAACAATGTGCTCTTTCAGCAATGCTTTTGGCCTTTGAAAAAAACGGCTCGGGCGTGAGCTCCTCACGACCGGCTGCCATTTTTCCTTTGTCTTCCACTCTCATCTCCTGCTCGACGCTCTAGCTCCGCCTCTACTGACACCCACCCGATCTTGTCAAAAGAGAGTCATCGCTGCCCTCTAGGGGCCAAAAATAGTCATTAGGCACAACAGACAGGCTGGAAACTTTCACCAGACATGCGGAAGGGTTTCCTCTACCCGTTTCAAAAAAAATAAAAATAATCATTGGATGACGTCTTTTGACGTCATTGGCAGTGCTCCGTAGGTTTTTACTTGATGTCTTTAAACGTCAGTGGCAGTGAAAGAGTTAAAAACAAATATCCGTTGCCGCTAATGGACTCAGCTTTCGCGCCCTTACATTCCGCTACATTCTACACGGTGAGGGTCATTCTGGACTCTCGAAAGCGTGGCAGGGGGATGCAGTATCTGGTCGACTGGGAAGGGTACGGACCCGAGGACCGCCAGTGGGTCCCCGGCTCCTGGATTTTAGACCAGTCCCAGTTCTCCCTTTTTTTTTTTTTTTTTTTTGTATGTGGATGTGTGTTTGTGCGTGCGTGCGTGCGTGAAAAAAAAAAAAAAAAAATCCCATACCGTTCACCTAAACCGAACACTTCAAAATCCAGCCAGAGTCGTGGGGCCGCCAGGAGACCCGAAGAGGGACCAAAGAAAAGAAAGAAAAGCGAAGCCCAGCACCGACCAGACACCACCCACTGGGCCACTAACCAGAGTCCTTCACCAACCCCAGAGACATCTAAATTCCAACAAATCAGGGAGACCTCAAGGGCCCAAAGGAGAAACTGAGGAAAGGTAGAAAGGACAGACTAAGCAGAGTGAGATCCACAGACACCAGCCTCCACCGATTCAATGACCTGAGGGAGAAACAGATTGTGTCTGAGTTTCGATAGATGCTGGTGTGGTGGATCTGGCATGCATAAAAATCTCCATCAAAGAGGGGAGCCGTCGACCCCCGCCAGGACAGAGCAAGCGCAACACCTCAGGGCCCCCCAGGCCACGGCAGCGCCAAAGGACGACCCCCGGGCCCCGCAGGGGCTACCGGCCGGAGAGCAAACCCAGGAGCAGGAGCCCCACCCCAACGCGGCCCGCGCCCCCAACCCAACGCAGCAGGACGGGGCACTGCAGGCCCACCAGGCACCCCACCGGCCCGCAAGGGCAGGAGGCAGCGGCAGGGCCGCAGAGAGAGGGAGAGAGGAGGAGGAAGGGCGACAAGGGAGAAGGGACAGGGAGGCGGAGGACGGGAGGGGAGAGGCGAAGAGGGAGAGGAAGCAAGTGGGAGGAAGGGGGAGGGGAGAGGGAACC
The DNA here is from genome assembly GCF_051991255.1 of Vanacampus margaritifer. Classification (NCBI taxonomy): domain Eukaryota; kingdom Metazoa; phylum Chordata; class Actinopteri; order Syngnathiformes; family Syngnathidae; genus Vanacampus; species Vanacampus margaritifer. The sequence goes on along the minus strand of NC_135447.1, from coordinate 16,560,123 downwards.
ACGGGGCACCCCGGCGGCCCACAGGCCCCGAACCGCGTCGCCGGGCCCAGAGCGACGGACCGCGCCGGGGCGGCGCCGCCCCGAACACCAGGGAGAGCCCCGCAACACAGCACCCCCCACGAGACCCAGGGAACGACCAAGACGCAGCCGCCACCCAGCAGCCAACAGAGGGGCAGACCCGCCCACGCCCAGCCAGAGGGGGACAGCACCTGTAGAGTTAGTCCCCTGGCATGCAGCGAATCCGAATATTAGCCCTTAGTGCCCATTGGAGGTGAATCTGCTCGATCCTGTTGGCAGCAACTGGGTTCCTGACTATAAAAACACAACCATTAGTTACAAACTGCCAAATGCAGAGACATCAATGTAAGTTATCATGATGTGGTGGCTCTCGCTAACAGGCAGAATTAAATAACCAGAATTAGGTTAAAATATTCTATATACGTAGACCATATTTCTATGAATTTTGATATTTGTTTTTTATTTGAGGCCGATATTTTTTCCATTAAAAAGTGATTTATGAGGAGGTTAGACCATTGGTCGATATTCAGAGTTTGTTTATTTTTCCAGTTAACAAGAATTGTTTTTTTTTGCGATAGTAAGGGCTACAAGTGTAGATTGAAATTGTTTATGTGGTAAGTCAGTTGTTGTTAGGTCACCTAGCAAACACAAGTTTGGAGATAAAGGTATCCTACAGTCCAAGATAGCGGAAAGTTTTTCTAAGACTTTAGTCCAGAAATACATAACCAGAGTGCATAACCATAAAGCATGAAAATAAGTGTCTGTAGTGTTTTGTAAACACTGGAGACAAATGTCGGAGTCGGAGAGTCCCATTTTCTTCATCATATATTGAGTAATGTATGTTCTATGGATAATTTTATATTGGATAAGTTGTAAATTTGTGTGTTTTGTCATTTTAAATGCATTTTCACAAAATTGAATCCAAAAGTCAGATTCCGGAGCTATAGACAAGTCTGTCTCCCATTTTAAGATGGGTAAAGACATTTTATCCGTATATGAAAGTAACTTATACATTTTTTTAGTTTTTTTGTTGTTGTCGGAGAAAGCTTGGTAATATCTTTAGCTAAAACCGGCGGTTGGAGCGTACCTTGAAGTGTTGGAATTTGTTTCTTTATCATATTTTTAACTTGCAGATAATGTAAAAAATTTCCGTTTGTTATTTTGTATTTTTGGAGCAAGGATGCATATGATATAAACATATCTGAGAAGAGATGGTGGAGATGTGTAATTCCTTTCTGCTCCCACACACCTAAATAAATCGATTGGTTGTTAATTCGAAAGTCGGGGTTATGCCATAGGGGAGAAAGCCCACAGGGCTCCACTTGGGCTTTTGTAATTTCTAATGCCTTCCACCAAGCAGTCAGGGTGGCGGAAATCATTGGGTTTTTAAAACAATTATGTCGCTTAATTGATGTTGTAATAAAGAGTAAATCTAGAAGTCTGAGGTTATTACAATCCTTCTGTTCTAGTTCCAGCCAACAGTTAGTATCTCTGTTGGGTTGTGCCCATAGAACGATATATTGTAGCTGGTTGGCTATATAGTAGTACATACAATTTGGTGCCTCTAGACCACCTTTGGATTTACTTTTCTGAAGAGTAGATAGACTAATCTTTGCTTTTTTTTTGTTCCAGTAAAATTTTGTAACGGCTGAGTCCAACAACTGGAACCAGTAAGCCGTAGGTTTAAATGGAATCATTGAGAAAAAATTGTTTATTTTAGGTAAAACTTTCATTTTAATGGTGGCTATTCGTCCTATTAAAGAAATAGGAAGATTATTCCAGCGTTCCAAGTCACTATGAATGTTATCCAGAAGTGGAGAAAAGTTTAAATGAATTAAATCAGTTAATTTAGGTGAGATTTTTATGCCTAAGTATTTTAAATTACCTATAGGAAATGAGTAGTGTGGGTCCTGGCTTGCAGGGTTCCATGAATTTTCTGTAATAGGTAGAAGTGTTGATTTTGTCCAGTTAATAGAATAATCTGATAACTGTGAGAATTTAGTTATTAAGTTAAATACTTCCCCTAACGAAATCGCCGGGTTTTCTAAATAAAGTAAAATATCATCGGCATATAGATTAATTTTATATTCTGTTACCCCAGAGTGAATTCCTTGAATCCTTCTTTCCTGGCGTATGGCTAATGCAAGTGGCTCAATAAATATTGCAAATAATAAAGGGGATAGTGGGCATCCCTGTCTTGTGCCTCTCTGTAATATAAAGCTCTGAGATATAATCCCATTAGTAGTAACTGTAGCTTTGGGAGAATCATATAATACTGACACTCAGTGGATAAATGATTTCCCAAAGCCAAATTTATTTGAGGAAGGACCAGTTAACTTTGTCGAAAGATTTTTCTGCATCCAACGATATAATAACTGCCTTCTTATCATGCCGCTGTGACATGCTAATAAGGTTAAAGAGCCTCCTAATATTATTAGTAGAGTGACTATCTTTAATAAAGCCTGTTTGGTCGCTATGAATAATTGTCGAGATTACTGTTTCTAGTCTAGATGTGAAAGCCTTAGTAATAATTTTAATATCAGTGTTAATTAGTGAAATCGGACGGTAACTTGATGGAAGGGTGGGGTCTTCTTCTGGCTTTAATAAAAGTTTAATTGCTGCTGTATTCATGTGTGGGCGTATGTAACCCTTAGTTTTAATTTCTGTTACTACTCTTAAGAATAGTGGAGCAAGCATTAACCAGTAGTGCTTAAAAAATATAGCCGGATAACCATCCGGGCCAGGTGCTTTGCCATTAGGCATACTATCTAGAGCACTGTACAACTCGTTTATAGTAAGTGGCGCCTCTAACATATCTTTATATTCAGTAGTTAACTGAGGCATATTTAAGCTACTGAGGAATGCCTCAATATGCTGCTTGTTAGTTTCTGAGTATAGGTTGCGATAATAGTTATAAAAAAATTGATTCATTTCTTCTGGTGACTGTGTACATTCACCAGTTGTCCCTTTGATAACCGTTATAAGAGATTTTTCCCGATTGCGTTGAAGTTGGTTTGCAAGAAATTTACCTGATTTGTTATTATATTCAAAGTTGTTGTATCTCAATTGTTGTATTATAAACACTGTCTTTTTAGTTAGCATATCATCTAACTGTATTTTTGTATCTTGTAAGTCAGTCCATATTTGGTCATTTGGGTTTATTACGTACTCATCCGTCAGTTGTTTAATTTTATCTTCCAAGTCATTTTCTAATTTTTGATCCTGTTTCTTTTTATAAGATGAATATGATATCATTTTACCTCTAATTACTGCTTTCCCAGCTTCCCAGAGAAGAGATGGCGATAGGCCTGGAGAGTCATTTATTTCCAAAAAGTCTGCCCACTCTTTCCTTATAATTTTATCAAACTCTGCATCGTTTAGCAGTGAGATGTTAAAACGCCATGTTGGTGGTGGTTTAAATGTATAATCAACTTGTAGGGAAAGGGAGACTGGTGCATGGTCGCTAATAATAATAGGATGTATTTTTGTAACAGTTTTATCAGCAATAGAGTTATTTGTAAGAAAATAATCAATTCTTGAAAAGGACCTGTGCACAGCGGAAAAGAAAGTAAATTCCTTCTTATTTGGGTTTTTAAGTCTCCAGCTGTCGACGAGGCCAAAATCATCCATATATTCCTCTATTACTTTAGTAGATTGTAATCGCCTTATACATGTTGTGTTATTAGAACGGTCTATCAATGGATTTAAGACTGTGTTAAAGTCTTCTCCAATAATAATAGTAGAGTTTGATGCTAAATCAAACAGCTGAGAGAAAAATTCATGGAAAAAGGCCGGATCATCATTATTAGGGGCATATAAATTGCCAAATGTATATATTTTATTAAATATAGTTACCTGAATAATAATGTATCGGCCCTCTGGGTCTGTTATTGTATTATTTAGAGTAAAGAGTAAATTCTTATGTATGAGTATACAGACTCCTCTTTGTCTGCTGTTATAAGGGGCAGAGTATGCTTGGCTAAAATTCTTATCAATAAGTAATTTTTCCCTTTAAGCTCCCGTCCTTTACTTATAACAAATACTTTCTGTTTAAAATGCTCCAATTTGGCGATAATAGGACGGAGTCTGTTGCCCCTAGGGGCTCCAAGCCGATGTACCCGGTGAAAGGAGATGTTATTTACCGTCTCCTGGGGAATTTTTAATGACGTCGTCATAATTTTTTTTATCTCAACCTCTGGATTGTCAGAGGTATTCTTGGATATACCTAAAAATATTAAATTATCCTGCATGCTACGGGACTGAACATCCAGAATAGTTTATTTTAGCGTTTTATTTTCCTTTTTAACGGTTTCTAACTCGGCTGAAACAGTCACGAGTGTAGAGTGTAACTCGGCATTGTCGCGTTGGAGATCACTTACCTGTTGGCTGAAGAATTCCATGCTTACCTTTAATTCTTTGACGTCCTCACTGATTAGAGAGAGGACCTCTAATTTTTTATTTATGGACTCCAGCATACTGACCGAAACCTCCGTAGTGGTTAGGTCGTCCGTGTCCGTCGCTGAGTCATTCTTTCTCTTTTTAGAGGGTTTCTTCGACGGTTTCTCGACGGAAGAGTCCTCCATCGCGCAGTTGTAAAAATAACCGTCAATGAAGTGTTCGAGGTCCTCCACGTTGGGTGGTATTCCAAATCTGTCGGATGAAAAAGAGAAGAAAAAAAAAGAAAGGCAAGATATATGATGGTTAAATTCGGATTCGTTTAGTATAATAGAGCTCATTCTATCTTAGCAGCAGGGCGCTGCCATGTTGTGGATTCCCGGTCTCGCTGTAGGTCTCGCGATAATCACAGCATCTCGCGCATGCGTCTCCAAGCCCTCGTCCGTGATTTCCATTTGTCGCACCCATCTGCGCCGGGTGGTCCGCCTGGGGGCGTCGTTGGGGGGGGGGGGGTGTACTGTCATGATTTGGGTCAGCTGTTCTGTTTCCCTTGCAGGCACTGGGGAAAACAGCTGGTGGGCGGAGCCCACCATACACACCTGCTGCCCATCAGGCCAGGATAAAAGCCTGACGGACACAGCAAGGAGTGTCGGGTGATTACCTCGAGACGCTACTCTCCTGACCCGACTGGTTTCGCTCCCACAAGAAATTTCTCCTGCTTCTCATGACTTGCCTTTTTGCCGCCATCGAGCGTGATTTTGGTTTTGTTTGTTGTCCGCCTGTGAGCGTGATTTTGTTTGCTTTTGTCCGCCTGTGAGCGTGATTTTGTGTTTGCTTTTGTTAGTAAATTAAAACTACGTTATCCGCATCCTTGCCGTGGCTCTCCTACCTCCCTGCATCTGGGCCCTCCATTCACAAGCCGTGACAAGAGTTTGTTAAATGTTAAGATGCCAAATGCACTATAAGGGTTTTAGTCAAAGCTGTGGTTAAAATATTTTGACCAATTTTATTCCTTTATTTTCATATTCGTCATTGACCTTTCAATATCATAAAAAACATTAGAGCATCAGTTTTATACCGTTTTAATGAGCAGATTTGACAAATGAAGAAGCAAAAGATGTGGACCCCCCTTTTTATGGGCTCATGACCTGTGGAAGGGGCCAAGGGTGAGCTGGGTGAAAGATGAAGGCGGGGAGCTTGGTGGTCCAATCCCCGATGACAGAAACTTCCCCTCGGGATGTGGGATGTCACCATTCTGGCAAGGAATGAGCTTGAGCTAGTGTGTGAGGTTGACATGTAGAATTGGTGGTGGAGAGATGCCTGACTGCTTCCTCTTGAGATACCACTGAGTAAGGCGCAGAACCCCTGAACTGCTCAGGAGCGTGACTGCTCCCTCATTGCAACATATCTCCCTTCCCTTTACTTACATGATTTTGGAATAATAATAAGAATCTGTTTGCAAGACGTACAGCTAAAATAGTAGAGTAACATAATTTGAATAGCGGTAGAGTATATTCCAAGAGAGCAGCGCTACAATTGCTTTCACACAAAACAAAAATCAGATTTTGTATTATATTATAGAATTAGGAAGTGAATAAAGTCAATAAAAAATAAATAATTATATTAGTGCAGATATGAGCAAACCACAACCACATTCAAAATCTTAAGCGCTACACTGGGTAATAATCTAAATGTTGAAAAAGTGTAAAACTCTGCATAACATTGATTGAGCATATCAGAAACTTAATATAGGCAAGCACTTATAGTACATGCAATGTTGGTTGTCCTTTCCCCGGTTTCAAATTTATCACATTTAAGGCAATTGTTAAAATATAACTCCCTTCTAAGCTTTAGTTGAGGTTTCTGGAGAAATGCAATTGAAATACAGGATGGGACATCTTTTGAGTGTGGATTATAAATATTATTTTTATTTGACTCTTATTACTTGTTTACAATTGAATGATTATAGATATAGAGAACAATAAGATGAGGAAAGAGACAGGAAATTAAATGTGCTGTGTACACACATTTTGTAGATCTATCATTTAGTGGTTATCATTAAATGGTGGTACATATTTGACACCAGGGCTGTATTTGTGCCACATTGTATCACATGGAGATAATGGCTTAACATAATTCTGCTGAAATAAGCAGAGGTTCTATGTAAATAGCATAGCAACATATTTCACAATTTCACTCTTAAATATCCTTTAAAAGTATGATGCACAAGATATTGAACTTTGAGACCGGCCTACAGTTTGCTGCAATAAAAAAAAAAGAAGAAATATTAGGCATTTTGCGAGAAGTAAAAAACGCCCAGTTCAGTATAACCCCGTCTCTGCCCGTGTGGTTGCCGCGCCGCTCTTGTACGTGTCGTCTGCTGCGCGCACTGCCCACAATACACTAGTGGCCACGCAAGACCAATTGCAGTTTACACAAGTGTCCACCAGAACCTTTCGGGGATTTTAAGACGGTCAATTGTCATTGCACTTTGGCAATGCAAATGTGAAGGATAATTGATTGCTTTGAATTCATTTTGGACAGAATGATGACATCATAGAGTGATATCCGCTCGTTTTCTTGGATTGGAAGGGGCTGATGATTGGAGAGCAGAATGACCTGGAATTTCATAGAGGGGAGAATGGAGAAAAACACCACTTCGGTGATGTTTTTGGTGAGGAATTAGCATTTTAACATGGCTAAAAGCTAAAAAAAAAAGTTGAATTTTTACATTACTGTCCCTTTTAATAATGATAATGCATCAGATTTATATAGTGCTTTTCTAGACACTCAAAGACACTTTACACATTCACACTGAGATGGCAGTAAGCTATTTAAGTAACCACAGCTGCCCTCGGGCAGGCTGACGGAAGCGTGGCTTCCAGTGTGCGCTTACAGCCCCTCCGACCACCACCAAACATTCGCACCTTCCATACACCAGTGTGAGCAGCACTGGAGGCAATGTGAGTAAAGTGCTTTGCCCAAGGACACAACAACACATGACTTGGGGAGAGCGGGGATCGAACAGCCAACCTTCTGGTTACTGAAGAACCATCTCTACACCGTGAGCCACGGCCGCCACGCAAGGAAGTTACAAATGTTTTTGGGGCCATTTCTCGTGACTATTAACCTGCGCCCATTGGCTGAGATGTTTAAAAGGATGCCCTATCGGAATGCAGGTTTCAGTTTACACGGAAGAGCTTGTATTTTAGGAAACATTCTGATTCATTGGCATACGCACGGTGGTGCGAACAAAATTGGCCGGTAGACACGTGACATGAACTTGATGGTGAATTTAATTTTTTTATTTTTTTTTTGGAGAGCTCAGTATTGTTCATTCGGTAATTTTACAGCCAGAGTCGTGAGGCCGTCAGGAAACCCGAGAAAGGACCAAAGAAAAGAAAGGAAAGTGAAATCCAGCACCGACCAGACACCACCCACCAGGCCACCAACCAGAGTCCTTCACCAACCCCAGAGACATCTAAATTTCAACAAATCAGGGAGACCTCAAGAGACCAAAGGAGAGACTGAGGAAAGGAAGGAAGGACAGACGAAGCGGAGTGAGATCCACAGACACCAGCCTCCACCGATTCAATGACCTGAGGAAGATTGTGTCTGAGTTTCGGTAGATGCTGGTGTGGTGGATCTGGCATGCATGACAACAACGCAGCACCCCCCAAGAGACCCAGGGAACGGCCAAGACGCAGCCGCCACCCAGCAGCCAACAGAGGGGCAGACCCGCCCACTTGATGGTGAATTTGTATTTCTGTACATTTAGTGAATGTCCAATGTCTTTATGCAGTGTCGGAAAAGAAACCACAACAAAAAAAACACCATGTCAGTTTAAGATGATTACATATAATTGTATTAGCAAGGATTTAGTGTTTAATAAACACTCGGTTGGAATTCAAATATTTGTTAAAATTAAACGCTATGAAAATGCAGTTTTTCAGGGATTAAGTATGGCATAGATGCACAACGACATAATTAAGCCTATTTAGCTTCAGTATGTTTGAGAGAGTGCAACATCTTAATCCATACCCACCATTTTAAAGAGCAGGTGCTATTTTATTATTATTTTTCTGCAAACCAAAGACAGTTGTTTAGCTTTCTGTCTTAATTTTCCCCTTCAGAGAATCTATGAAGTGATCATGCTCCTAGAGTGTAGCATTATTACATTTGGGGATTAATTATCCCTTGTTTGTTTTTGTAACATGTTATTCAAATGAATGACAAGATAAACAACACTTCTCTTGTGCCAGAGGGAACGTTTTAAATAAAGGCAAACATGGTGATAGGTGTACATAGGAAAAACATACAAACAAACAAGCCATCCCTGATCATCTACCCCCTGAGAACCAGCGTGCAACGGTATGTCATGTTGCCATTGAAGACATTTAATATTTTCAATTTGATGTTTTACTGTTTATTAATTTACTTATAGGCATATCAATGTGATATAATCATGAGTGTTTAATAGAATACAGTGGAATAATGATTTTGTGAACTTTATTTTATCCTCTCACCCTCAAAGCTATTGAAGATAGGAATGTGCATGATGTTATTTAGAGCCTTTTGGCATTGGAGTCTAAAAGTCTGGGGTTAGATCCTAATTGCATTTGTTCCCCCAGTCAAGAAGGGGAACTGTATGTAAATGTCTGTTTACTAATAAGATTACACCTTTGGCCAACCTGGAATCAACATGTCTGTATGTAAACGTCTGCTTACTAACAACATTACACATTTGTTCACTAGGAGATGACATGTCTGCCCTTTGTTCAATCAAGAGCCGGGAGGAGGAACCTTTTATCTTTTTTGTATAAATGAGTTGATGTTCTGTAAATTGTCACACACTTGGGGTCATCACGTTGCATTCAGATGTGGCGTCCTAACGGTGTCTTTGGAAGCTTTTAAATAAATCCTTGCAAGGAACCTTGTTCATCAGATCTCGGATACAATCATTTTGAACACGCAAAGATTACACTTAAAATAGTAATCATACAATTCCTTCATTTTGGTGAACCCGACGAACGACGTTGCGAGCTGTGGCGTTCACGGACGGATGCAATTCCAGGCGCCTAATTAATTACGGTGAGTGGACATTTATCCACGTTTGAGGAATTGTGTCTGTTTCGAGTCGCTGCAGTTGGTATTCGTCTTGAAAAATTACATTGTGATGAGATCTGTGTGAAAAGGTGTTAGTAAAATTTGAAGTCGTTGTGTTGGACACGAAGTCCCTGATTTCGGATTTTACTACGGTGTTCGAACTGTACACGTACGTGGTGACGACAGCATTGTTTACGGAAGTGTCGTTACGTTGGTTGTCACGCTGAAAGGGAAACAGGCAGACGCAGCGGGTTGCGCCGCTGCTAAGAAGTCGAGAGATTCTTGAATAAATTTGATATTAAGAAGTATAAATTGACACAGCGTACGTACGCCGCTGTTATAAATTTGGTACTAAGAGGCACAGGTAGACGCAGCGGACTTACGCCGCTGTTAAGAAACCGTTAGATTCTTGAATAGATTTGTTCAGCAGGTAGACACATGCGCAGATGAGGTACGTAACGTTACGATGATGGTGCACAATTAAGCCGGATTGTTGCAAACGGGCTGAAGCAGGCGTTTTATTAAAAATTACAGAAAACACACGGCAGTCTCGTTCTGAAGGAATCTTAGAGATTGTAAGTCCCTGCATTTCTGAGGCAATTGTTAAGTACATGTAGAGTTGGAAACAACTTTTCGCTGCGAAGGAGCCAAGAGACTGCTTTGTGATCGTCTTAAAGCAGTATTTTTTTCCGGGATACAGGTTGACGCATAGCTTTTATTATTTATAAATGCTATTGCTAAGAAATCGAGAGATCGCGATATTTATTGTTTTTGGATAATTTTGTTTAGCTGAAAGGAGCGCTCCGCCGTTTAAAAGGCATATGATATTGAATTTCCACGGCAAATATAGGAATTACTGCTGTGTGAGAAGTAAGTCCGTGAAGATCCTGGATATATTTATTAAAGTCGCGCAGATCTGTTTTATTTTATTTGCTGAGAAAAAAAATATATAATAATAATATTTTTGGGGGGATTAATGAGAATAGTTTTGATCTGTTATATTGTAGTATCATAAGTGAGACGTCACTGACTTTATAAATATTAAAAACGACTAATTACTACATATTATGGACGAAAAAATTCGACCGTAACTTAGGAGGTTATGGCCTCTTGAATTGGTTCAACAACTGAGACGCCACTGAATTAATTTGAGGAGTTTGTGTTGTGTGTGAGTGTGTTCTGGATCTAGTTTGGTGAGTTGAAACTGTGAATATGTGAAGCATGTGTGAATTGTGAGTTTAAAGGGGGGATTTGATTTCTTCTTGGTTTTGTGTTTTTTCTCCTCAATGCCTTTATGACAATGGAGTCAAGTTAAGTGAAAGGAGGACTGAGTTTGTTGGAAGGCAGGTATTTTGTGTCTCCAAAAATGAGCGAGATAAGATAGGATGTATATGAATGGCGTTTTGTAGGGAGTGGAAAAGAGTAGATTTCAATGGAAAAGAGGTGGAAAAAATTTCCTCTCTCTCCAGTTTCTTTGTCCTCAAAAAAGGGTGAAAAAGAATGGTAAGCAGGAAATCTGCATATTTTGAAAGTAGGGGAGAATTCTGCCTTTGTCTGTGACAATTTTTAAAGCTCTTCCCCCCACGCTTGATTAGGGACTAAAGGTTTGAAAGGATGGGGGCCGTGAGCTGCTGTTTTAAGAAGGTGGTGATTTGTACTGTTGTCTGTTAAAATTAAATCAAACTAAATAAAAAGGACAGGGGGTGTGATAAATTTAGTCCTCTCTCCCATTGTCTCCATTTGGGAGACTTGTAGTCTGTTGTGTGTGAATAGCAGGGGTCTTCTAATGCTAATCTAAAATCAAATTGGTCCTGTTATGCGGAAGGATATAGAGGTCTAGGTGTTAACTACAGGCCACTATCATATTATTTTTAAAATCAGATCTGGGTTTTTTTTATAGTTGAATAAGTAATAAAACCAAATTTTAATTGAAATAGACTTTTCATTTTATATTTCCCCTGCATCTCTGATAACTTATTCGTAGGTGTGAAAATGATTTAACCTTTGTCTTTATCTGAGTCCCATTCTAGAAGTCTGGAAAGGACTTCCATCCAAGTGGCCAGGGTGACTGACAGCTGTCACATTTTCTTAAATTTGAGGTAACACGTAATGAAGATGTCTATGGTAGACATATGCGTAAATATAGTACTACTACTAGCTATAGTGTAGTGATCAAATTCAAATAAAACCACAAAATAAATAAATGAATAAATTAGGGGTTTGAAAAACAAAATATTTTGGGGGAATTTTTTATTTTATTTTTTCTTGGAAATTGAATGACAACAAGCAGTGTTCTCTTGCTATGACAACAAGCAGTGTTCTCTTGCTATGATCTCATCTCCCTCTGTCTGTTCCGAGTGTATAAATGTTTCGGGCAGGTTCAATCTTTGACTGAAAGGTGTTTCACTTGGGTGACTCAACCAAAAAGTGCTGGAAATGGAATGAACAGCATTCTCCTGCTATGCTTGATGTTCAGAGTGGACGGCGAACTGAACAATGGTCACTTTCGGGGGGGAAGTGACCACACGGACTGCGAAAAGGATGGTACACTGTAAATCCGCTCGTCCTGTGACTGTTCAATGACTCTTATGCATTGTTTGAGCATAATGTCCATCAACTTTTTGAGCAGACAGGATTATCATCGATTCTGCCATGATGAACTTTTCCTGAGAACTCCAGTGCACAAAGCCCAGTGCCCGCTTTGAACTATGCCCTGCATAAACTGCTATCGACAAGGACAGGAAGGAATATGAACTACAGTTGTGGACTCAAAGTTCTGGAATCATCTGAGTTTGGTGCCTGAGGTCGTATGTTGTATTCTGTTTGTAGACATTTGCACTCTGTACTATGTCAGAAAGGAGATGTGATCTATAGCAACGCAGTTTCGGAAATTGAGAACAGCTTATGTGAATTAGGGAAGTATAAAATTTATTCTAATCTTTAAATACTATATTTTCCATTGTTTGATGCTTGTTGAATTTGGCCTTCTAGTTTTTTTCCCATTTCTCTTTTATAACTTTGGCTTCTCAGAGTGGACTCAGATATGGAACACTTACGGCGAATTTGCTGGTTAAATTTTTAATTTTTGATTTAGGTCGCAGCACTGATTTTTAATTGGGTCATGATCTGCAAAGTTTCCTGCTGTGTTTTTACAAGCCCCCACTACTCTATAGAAGAGGTGAGGTTAGTTAGCATTTTAAGAATATTTTTTGGTTGGTTTAAAGTAGGAATTTTGTTTTGTTTTTCTGATTATAACTCGTTTCTTTTACTAGTTGAGATGGCAGATATTTGGAAGATTTGTGACCTGCAATAGATTAAGGGGGTTGTTAAAAAAAAAAAAAGATTTTCTTCTCTTCCTGACCCTAAAAGTCCTCCGCTGCAGTATCTTAATTTACATCTGCTTGAGTTGTTTTTCTCACTTTAAGTTACCTGAACAGGATTCAAATTTACATTACAAACTATTGCCTCAAAGGCTTTTGTTTTATGGCTCATGGCTAGCTCAGCTGGAGATCTTTTTATAGTTCTGGTGTTGGCCAAATTGTCACAATTTGGTTGTTTTTTAATCTACAGGACACAAGGTGTCTGTTTTTCCTCTTTGAAGCAGCAATTTGGAAGCGGCTGCAGTTTTCACATTCAGGTCTGAAATGATCAAAATTGATCTTTATCAGATGGGGGAATGATTGGTCTGTCTGAGTTTGTTGAAAAGGAAGTCTGATGTGAGAATGATTGGTCTGTCTGATGTGAGAATGACTGGTCTGTCTGTGTATCAAAAGGAAGTCTGATGTGAGAATGAAGTTTGGTGTGAGGAATTTACAGGCAGCGAATGGGGAGGATTTGACTTGGAGGAAACGTAAGTTCTACAAAGATGACAAAAGACGACCCTTATAGCAGAAATATGGTAAGTATGTTCCATCTCAGAAACGATTGAAAAGTATAATTTCTAGAGCCCATGGAATATGCCATTTAGGTGTGGAAGGAACATTGACACACCTGGGTGACATTTTTTCATGAGACAAGTTGTTAAAAATGAACTGCAGTGTTTATTTAAGGTATGAGTATAAATCTCTTCTCAGACTGTTCATGGCCCGGCCGGACATGAATAGTTCTGAGTTAAGATGATGTTGTTTTTAAATGATTTACACTGCTATAATAAGAAACCAGCGTTAAAAATACAGAAATTTGATGTACAACAAAGAGCACATTTATGCTAAAATCTACAACAGTAAATATCATGGTAAAATATTTGATTAATCATTATCTACCATCATAAGGGTTTCCTAGGAAGATTGGATCAGACAAACCCACTTGAAAAAACAAAACTTCATAAGATATAGAAAAGGCATTGAGATTAAAACATATTTGATTTAGTATATTATCTCTGATCTCAAGGACATTAAAGAAAAATAGAAATATTAAACAATTGGCCTCATAAAGTTTCAATGGCAACAAGACTTTCATTATTATGCCATTGAATGTACAAATGTCATTAAACGGATTCTGTTTGAATGCCACAACAAAAATAACTTTTTCCGTGTCCAACAGCATGTTTCAGGACCTACAGAACTTAAACAATTAACATTTGCTAACTAAAGGAATATAAGAGTTTGTGTTGAGTGGGGGTGAAATACAGGATGTGTGTGATGGACGTGGGCGTGTTAGGAATGGAATGTTGCCAACAAAGGATGCTAATTGCAGGGGGAGATGCAGAACCGTGATAAGATCAAAGTATGTTATAAACCACATTTGTTTGAGACCGTGGCGGAAAAGTACAAAACAGGAGAAGCCACCCAGTGACGCTGCGGATGAAGATCGGCCAATGAAAAGCAAGCTAAAGTTAAACTGCAGAAAACACATAGCCAATAGAATAATGCCAGGATGCCTTTGTTTCTGTGTCATTTAAATATTGTGTAGTATAACTATTCACTGGGGCAACTTGGATGAGACTAATACGTTGGCTGCTCGAGACAGAGACGTACAGAATTGTATTGATAGGGACCCGGGACCCCAGCTGTTTGTATTAGATTTGAATGTTAGGAATAAATCCACTCGTGTGTGAAAATGCCGGCTTCCTGATACCTTTCTATTGCAGAACGAGCATGCTATTGTTGGATGAGTGATAGTTTGGTAAGGTCACAAATTGGAGTCAGATTATTAACTTAAATTTATATTAATATAGAAATAAATTCCAACAATTATGGTGACCCCGACGTTATGCAAGAGAGGTAAAAAAGAAGTCTGGGACTTCGAGAAAACCACAAGAGTCTGGGACTCGAGGATCTGGGATCCAAGTCCACACCAGGTGACGACCTGAAAAAGCCACACGTCCGATCGGCTTTCCTCTTGGGCCCATACTCAAACAAGGTGAGCAGATTCCTTTTGTTTAAATTCTGCACATTGGCAACGCTAAATTATGAGAGGAAGGAATGTGGGACGTGTTAGTAGGGTATAAAATCTGGGATTTACCTACTCGAATAAGTTTGGAACTGTTCGTGGTTTGATACGGTATAAAATCTGGGATTTACGTATAAAGTGTGGACATTAGTAGGGTATAAAATCTGGGATTTACCTACTAGAATAGGTCGCAACTATTCGTGGTTAGATACGGTATAAAATCTGGGATTTACGTATCGATACGGTTTAAAATCTGGGATTTACGTATCAGTGTGGAAGCGGTGTGAATGTAAAAACTAAAATTAAACTGCAAGAGAAGTGATTAGGACACGTGCGAGTGGATTTAAGGATGGCGGAGAAGAGAAAGTGTGATGAGGGTCTCGGGTCCCCTGGAGTCTGGTCGGAGATTAATGGTCATTACGGTAGGATGGAATCACAGTTGATTAGTGGAATAGAAAGTAAGAGAATTAAGAAGGAAAGAGAACGGTGTCAGAAGTTGTTTCGGAAATTAAAGAAGGATGAATTGTTTCGCGGAGAACCTGGAACGTGGGATATGTCGAAGTTAGCGCGGCAGTTACAGGAAAAGGAGAGCAGAATGTTGGCAAATATTCAAGATATGGAGGAGGAACAGAGCCGAGTTGGATGGCGAAAGCGTCATAAACTCAGAAAAAAAGTTGAAGATGTAGAGAATGATAGACGGGGCATTCACCAATTGGCGACTATTGCGACTGCGCTGGCAGCGATAAGAGAGGAAAAGAAAGAGGAAAAGAAAGAGGAAAAGAAAGTGGAAAAGAGAGAGGAGGAAGTGATTGATAAGGGAGAAAAGGCGG